>NC_057801.1:176565543-176787421 GCF_018294505.1 Triticum aestivum
GAGACTTAATATCGATGTTTCAATTCAGTGTACATTGTAAGATTTGAACTGAGGACCATGCATATGGGTAATTATTTCGAATTCGTGCCATACTAGGTTTCGAAAAGTTGACATTGACTCGATTTGTTGTGCTATTTTGTAGGTCATATGGTTGAATCCATCCAAAAGTTTTCTCACTACCATGATGTTCATCATATACATATGAATTTGTATTAAAAAAGTAGCGTGGATACAATCAAATGCGAAATCCACGTTAGAATTGGAGATCGCTATGTGACACGCACTCTAATTTAAATAACTAATTATGTGACACACAATCTAATCCACGTTAGCGTGGATACCGTGGCCATTGTTTCGTTTTTTTCAAATAACTCTTCATTAATTAATTTATAGTATCTCGTTTCGAATGACTAATTATTGCAAGGAAAACACGGGCATGGTAATACATACAGATTCGTTTGCAAATGAAAGAAGATCCGTTTGCATTCTCAAATGTAGGCGCACCAGGTAGACCAGGGTCATGTCATGGTGGTCGCGTGTGTCGGACGGATGCTTAGCACCCAGCCACCCACCCCCTTCCCTCCCTCCCCCCTCCCCTCACCCCAAAAAAAGGACGACGGCAAAATTAGTTCGCGCTTCCACATTTCGGATTGAAATATCTGGTGGCCCCAATTCTAGCACTGCAAAATCTCCCTTCTCCACCGTCCCCTTCCGTGCCCAGATTGCTCAAATCCCTAATTTGCCACCAACCCAAGCAAAGTTCGAGTCGCCCCTCGTCTCGCCTCTTTCCCCACCTCTGTGCCGGACGACGACGACAAAGACGATGGTCGCACTTCACCACCGCACCGGAGCTACCTCATCTACGCCCTCGTCCACTGCACCGGGTGGTCCACCGACAGCGTCGGCCGCCGCAACCGACGTGCCTCACAGACACCGACTTCCACCGCATCAGGTGCACTTCACCGACGCCGTCTGCCAGCTCACCGAGGCTACTTCACAGAGCACATCATCGCGCCTCCGCCCCCCAAGGCCGCTGGGGCTTCACCAACGGTCTCATCCATCGCATCGTAGCGCTCCACTGCCACTCAAGATCTGCATCCTTGTGCGGCCAGCCAATGCCAGCGCATCACCGTCAATGGCTATGTAGTGACCCGCACTCTAGCTGGGCGAGCATGCCCAAACGCCGGCCTGAACTAGGTATCCACACATCACTCCCTTGTGCACTGTTCCGACGATGTTTGGATATCCTTTCACTGCTCTCTTAGCTTACACGCCTATTCAACTCTGACTTTAACTCTTATTTTTTCTAGAGATATCATCTGAAGCAAGCAAATCCATTTTTTAATTAAACATTACGGTGCTACGGGATCTGGGACACATCCTGCACACCCGTATAACCTTCTAAGTATCTGTCCTCCGGTACAACAGCAAGGTCGATTCCTCTTATTTGATCAGCCATTCACTGTGTTAAAAATGCATAGGGGGATGCAAGGAGCACAAGGCCTGCACATCCAAGCAAGTGGTAACATGGACTTGCATGGAGCATCCCAAGCGCAAGCAGAGCTACAGTGAGCCTGTACAACGAGCTAGCGTAAGGCCATGCATTTCATTTAATTCGTACTGGCATTCATGTATGATTTGTGTACAGTGGTGGATCCATGAATTCAAGTTACCAGGGGCGACCATTTAACTTAAAAAATACGAAGGAACTTGCACTTCGGAAATCCTCATAACTTGAGAAATGTTATGCTACATGCACTTTGAAAACCAGCTAATGATCCAAAGTAGTTCAGATTATAAACACTAAATGATGCAAGCACCAAAAAACACAAAATGCAACATGGTGTACAAGGACTACAAACATGGTCTATACCTGCTTGAATTATTCGTTCTCTGGCCGAAAATATCGAAGTGTAATTGCACCTATAACCAGTGCGCAAACTGCATATCAATATATCTATCCTGCACAAGTATGCCAATAGTTTCAAACAACAGATTAGAAAAGTATTTATGCTACGTTGTCATGATACGGGGACTTTATGGTAGATGGCATCAACGTTTCCTCAAGCCATGAAGTTGCACTATAATTTGCTTGTCATCAATACCTGCAAATCTTTATGTCTCTCTCAACATAGTAGATCATCATTAGACACTAAATCCTTCAATGGGAGCTTGCAAAATGCTTGCATTAGATGCCTCATTAGACACTATATGGTCATCACCAGGAGCATGTAAAATGTTTGCATCAAATCCTTCATTACCAGTCTGTTCATTAGACACTTCAGGCTCAAGAACAACATGAGCTTGGATGTTTGCACCGGAAACTTGATTAGATTCATCAGATTCAGTCAGTTCAGTATTGATTGGGGGAGTCATAAAATAAGTAGAAATTGCTTTCATTTTCTCATAGATTCCCTACATACAAGCAGTTTTACAACACCGTCAGGTTTAACTATTGGCCAGAAATTGAAGAGTTGAATTAGATATAAATAGGGATGTGATGTACCTTCTCGTTGCGCATGCTACTCTTGCAAGCTGCGACTGTCCGTTTGTGCAAGCTCGATGCCATGCCCGTGCTCCCGCCGCTACCTCCCACGCAGGCTACACCCAGGGTTGGATCTTCATCTTCTTGTCCTTCTGTTCGCTTGAAACCCGGCGACCGCCCTCCAATGAGGGCGCGAGGAAGTGTTGTGTTGGTTTGTCCAACGGCGGCTAGGTTAGGAGCGAACCAGGATGGAAGCTGGAGCGGATGAATTGGGATTTTTCCTGCTGTCGATCGATATGGGAGGCGCTCGTTTGGGCCGCGAGCCTGCTATAGGGCCTGCCTTGCACTTATGTTATTGATCTATCCAAATTGAAACATTTTTCTTCATTTTTCACATTGCCTGCTCGTGCGTTGGGATGAACAAAACTAGCCTGGGCCAACCTGGACGACTCAAACTAGGTGCACACTTTCGAGCCACCCGAGGTGGCCGCCCATACCAGCCCCTATGGTGGCGTCGCCCCTTCTTGCGTGTATGATAGGGGTAGTGAAAAATATTACAGTGGCGCTTTTGATTTACCCACAGAATGGTTGAATTGCTTGTTTCTATGAACTGAGTTCGCCAATAATGTGTAGGATGCCAGTCTTTTCATCCTATTGTATATTGCTTAGATCTCGATATGTCAAAAGTAATCGCATGAAATATAAAGTAAAATCCAGTGTGATGTGTGTTGCTACAACTAGTCTGACTACATGTCCTCATATAACATATCAAGGACGCACCATCTTACCAGATTAACCATTTGACTTACCAATGCAGTGTGGGAAGAAAGAAGTATTGGGACTGCGTATCCAAGAAATTGATGCCAAGGACTCCTTTGTACAACCTTGTAAGCGAAAAAGAAGTTGCAGTGTGCCTGTACAAAGAACTACTGTAAGTTCAGTTACCTGCTTCTCGGAATATTAGTTAGCCACTTATGGCAAAATTGTTCAATTACGTTGCTTGGCTTAATTTAGTTTGCTACTGATTAAATAATGCCATAGCCTGTTAATCCTATTATAGACTGCGCCTATCTATGTGTTTGATACTTACTGTTAAGAATTACTTGTTTGGTTGAACTTAAATAGCTACTTGTTTGGTTAACTGCTTTGCTGCTGCAACAATGGGTTACAATGATGTTAATAACTACTTTTCAGCATCGAATTGAAACTCTTTAATTCCTTATTTGTTTAACTGGTTTGCTGTTATAACTCCCAGTTGAGATGTTTGCCTAACTTCAACTTTTCTGAATCCAATTGAAACTTTAACGGCAAAATAGGTAAGCCCAAGATCAAAGAGCGAGGTCCCCAGGGACGTTGTATCATGCCACAGCAGTGGCACCGGCCCAATCGTGCGTTATGAATTGCCAACTGCTGATGCTCTAGAGGCTAAACTAGTGGTAGAAAGAGATCCTGCTTCTACATTTATATATGAAGTTGACATGTTGAGGAAGCAAACAACACAATGAGTAGCAGTACTCAAGCCAACCATTAAATATTTGGTGGATTTCAAAACGAAGCAAGCTGAGACTAACAACATTGTTAAGGTCCTGAAGGAAAAAAGGAAATTAATTTCCCACTTGGTAAATCATAGGTGAAATGTTCTTTCCATCATTGAATAACCTTTGTGTTGTTTGCTCATGTAATCAATCAAATCATTTGTTTTAGAGATCATGTAATAATTATTTTTTGTTTTTTGGTTTTTGGTTTGTAATTTTATTTGAGCACAAGTCTGTATTAATTGATAAGACTCGGAAACATTTCATTTTGATTGCTGCGCCAGACCTACAAATATACCAATCGGGCTAAATGTGCATTCAGCAATAATAGTAGTATAGATGGACCATATGTGGCACGCATCGGAAAGGGCCAAGATGTTGTATTAGCTTGGCTAAAAAAAGATGCTGTTGTAGCAAAGAAAAGTACAGCGGCCTGGCTTATGTATGTTAGTTGATATTATTGATCCATATACTCTATAAGTGTTTATATGTCTGTTAGTTCTGTACATTCTTGGTTGATTGACTCGGTATTTGAATCTTGATACATCGCTTGTGTACATATCTAAATGGGAGTAAACATTATGTTGTGTGTGACATTTGAGTTGGACATGAAGTGTTCCAAATATTCGAATTCACCTTAAACTGGATTCTAGCTTCTTAATTTGAGTATCGGCATTTGTAAACCATATTCATATATGACAGTGGATTTGTCGTCCTTTTGAAGATATATAAAAACACATAGAATGATTTATAAAGATTCGTATAGGAATACAAATGGATTCAAATTTAGTTGCCAGGGTAAACGTGGATGCTTATTGTCTCAAAATTTGAAAGAAGTGGCAAAATGTCCAATCCCATGTTGGCTGCCCGAAGCCAAGTGTTTGGGAGATGGAAATTACTGTCTACCCATTACACAGACAATCCATCGGCCCGATTTCCACTGCTCTAAATAGGGGTAGGATAGTAACTTCAATTAGACATGACACGACCGCCTCTGAGCCCATTCTGACACGGTGGGCGCCAAACATGGGCGGCAAAATACATTTGATTTAAGCTCGTGCGGCAGACCTCTGTTTCTCCCTCCATTTCCCCATTCATACATGATGGGCAGCAAAACAAACTTGACTCGGCCGAAATCGATGTAGGCAAATATTTTCAATAGGGAAGGTTTGTAACTTCACTCAGACGTGACACAACCGCCCTACTTGTCAGCCCTGTTCATAAACCGTGGACGCCAACCATGGGCGCGAACCACACTCTCCTCGCCCGAAATCGCTCTGGGCAAATATTGGCGAGATGCGAGATTACTGTCGTATCCGCAACCGACGAGATGTCCAAATTTTAAACGGGGGCTAAGTTCGTAACTTTCCCATATTTCAGACAGGCGCGTCCCAAAAACATGGTTCCCCGTACCTCTGGCTCCATTTTCCCATTCATACAACATCCGCGCTAGAACACCATCCCCACACCAGCCTCCGTCGCCACCCCATCCATCGCCGCCGTCCTCCACCACATCCATCGCCGCCGTCCTCCACCACATCCATCGCGACTGTCCTCCACCATGCCGGAGCGCCTACCAAGACCGCGTCATGCACTGCTAGAGATGGATGTTTCTCATCCACAGCGATGGACCAAGATCCTTGCATCACGTCCTCTCGCTTCATCGGCGCCGTCGTCCTCTTTGCTGGGGCCACTCACACAACCTTCTCTTCCACCGCAACGGGACTTATCCCCCGATGCACCCGTCTACCGTTCCAGATCTGCTTCAACGCCACCGACAGCCATCGCACCCCCGATGCCTACACAGTGCCTCAAGAGAGGTGGTACTTTATATCTCCTCATCTTTTTGATCTCAACCAGAAAATAGATCTTAACTTGGTTACTCTACTTTCTTTTCATCTCTAAGAATTTCGTTCTTAGTTCGAAGCAAACAATGGCTGCAAAATATCATTTCTCCGGTTTCCCCCTTTTATGAATACTATACGATCAGAATACATGCTTCATGTCATAATAGCACTGCTTGACCCATCAAGCTAAACGAGCTTAGTTGTTCAAATACGAATATGATATTATTAAAACAGATTCGTTTAATTGGTTAGCTAAATGTTCCTAATTTAGTTTAAGATATGCATGTTCGCCGCTCGGGTGTGTATCTGTACAGGGTGCCCACGGTGCACCGGACCACCCTAGGATTTTGGTTCGTCCCAGGGCCTGATTCCCATCTGTTCTGCCGCACGCTTCCGATCTCTACTCACCCACAGCCGCATGCCTCGCCGGCGACTTGCCATCCCGTATGGCATGACTCTAGGAGGAGACGCCGGACTAATAGGAGGTCAGGAGCCGCTCGCCCAACAGCGTCACCGCTGCCCGGGCGCACCGCCGTGCATACCTTCCCAGTCCGTTCAGGGCTCAGGTGTGCAGCACCCACTAAGCCAACCCGATTTATCCTGAGATAAGTCCTCAACACTCAGCAGCCACTCCTCATCACCCATTTTCTAATTGATTCATTACTCATTAGGTAGGATGATACGTCTCCAATGTATCTATAATTTTTGATTGCTCCATGCTACTTTATCTACTATTTTAGGCAATATTGGGCTTTATTATCCACTTTTATATTATTTTTGGGACTAACCTATTAACCGGAGGCCCAGCCCAGATTAGCTGTTTTATGCCTATTTTAGTGTTTCGAGGAAAAGGAATATCAGACGGAGTCAAAACGGAACAAAATCAACTGGAGAAGTTATTTTTGGAAGGAAAGCAACCTGATAGACTTGGAGTGCACGTCAGGGGAGTCCCGGGATGCCCACGAGGGTGGGGGGCATGCCCACCCCCTGGGCGCGCCCCCTGCCTCGTGAGCACCCCGGAGGTCCACCAACGTACCCCTTGCACCCATATATACCTACGTACCCTAAAACTTCCAAAACAGAAGATAGATCGGGAGTTCCACCGCCACAAGCCTCTGTAGCCACCAAAAACAATCGGGACCCTGTTCCGGCACCCTGCCGGAGGGGGATCCCATCACCGGTGGCCATCTTCATCATCCCGGTGCTATCCATGACGAGGAGGGAGTAGTTCACCCTCGGGGCTGAGGGTATGTACCAGTAGCTATGTGTTTGATCTCTCTCTCTCGTGTTCTCTCTCGTGTTCCATCTATGGCACGATCTTGATGTATCCCGAGCTTTGCTATTGTAGTTGGATCTTATGATGTTTCTCCCCCTCTACTCTCTTGTGATGAATTGAGTTTCCCCTTTTGAAGTTATCTTATTGGATTGAGTCTTTTATGAACACTTGATGTATGTCTTGCGTGGGATAACCGTGGTGACAATGGGTTATTCTATTGATCCACTTGATGTATGTTTTGGTGATCAACTTGCGGGTTTCGTGACACTTGGGAACCTATGCATAGGGGTTGGCACACGTTCTTGACTCTCCGGTAGAAACTTTGGGGCACTCTTTGAAGTACTTTTATGTTGGTTGTATGAATCTGAGATTGTGTGATGCATATCGTATAATCATGCCCACGGATACTTGAGGTGACAATGGAGTATCTAGGTGACATTAGGGTTTTGGTTGATTTGTATCTTAAGGTTTTATTTTAGTACGAACTCTTTTATAGATCGATCTGAAAGAATAGCTTTGTGGTGGTTTCGTACCCGACCATAATCTTTATGTTTGTTCTCCGCTATTAGTGGCTTTGGAGTGACTCTTTGTTGCATGTTGAGCGCTTGTCATATGTTCTATCGATGTTATTATTGTTGAGAGAACTTACACTAGTGAAAGTATGAACCCTAGGCCTTGTTTCCTATCATTGCAATACCGTTTACGCTCACTTTTATCATTAGTTACCTTGCTGTTTTTATTATTTCAGATTACAAAAACCTATATCTACTATCTATTTTGCACTTGTATCACCATCTCTTCGCCGAACTAGTGCACCTATAAAATTTACCATTGTATTGGGTGTGTTGGGGACACAAGAGACTCTTTGTTATTTGGTTGCAGGGTTGTTTGAGAGAGACCATCTTCATCCTACGCCTCCTACGGATTGATAAACCTTAGGTCATCCACTTGAGGGAAATTTGCTACTGTCCTACAAACCTGTGCACTTGCAGGCCCAACAACATCTAGAATAAGAAGGTTGTGTAGTAGACATCAAGCTCTTTTCTGGTGCCTTTGCCGGGGAGGCTAGGTAAAGGGTACTCACACTCCATCACTAAGCTCTTTTCTGGCGAGGTGAGTTCTTGAAGGTATATCTTTCGATCTTGCAATCGAATCTTTTTGTTTCTTGTTTTAGCACTAGTTTAGTTTATAAAATAAAACTACAAAAAATGGAATTGAGTTTGTCTCATACGCTTCATCTTTTTAATATCTTTCGTGAGTATGATGGAAAGGATAATTGTGCTCAAGTGCTAGAAGAAGAAATCTCTAAATTGTTTGGCACTAAATATGTGAATGATGAGCATGATTGCAATATTGTTAGTATGAATTCCTTGAATATCCAATATGCTAATGATATGCAAAGCCACAAGCTTGGGGAAGCTATGTTTGATGAATATGATATATTTTGTCCCCAAAGCTTTGATGAGCAAATTTACTATGATGATAGCATGCCTCCTACCTATGATGATTATTGTGATGATATGTATGCCATAAAGAAGAAGTTTGCTTATGAGGAGAGTAGTAAAATTTCTATGCTAGTAGATCATGAAAAGAATGTTTTAGGTGCTGGTTATATTGTTGAATTCATTCATGATGCTACTGAAAATTATTATGAGAGAGGAACATATGCTTGTAGGAATTGCAATAATGTCAAGTTTCCTCTCTATGTGCTTAAAATCTTGAAGTTATGCTTGTTGTGCCATCCTATTCTAGTTGATTATTGTTCCCATAAGTTGTTTTCTCACAAAATCCCTATGCATAGGAACTGGGTTAGACTTAAATGTGCTAGTCATATGCTTCATGATGCTCCCGTTATGTTTCAATTCTTATCCTTTTTGTGAGCATCATTGTCATCATCATGCCTAGCTAAAAGGCATTAAAGAAAAGCACTTGTTGGGAGTCAACCCAATATGTATCCTTACTATTTTTGTGTGTAAACATGATTATGCTACTGTAGTAATCATGTTTTATAGCTTTTGTTTCAATAAAGTGCGCGCTCACGAGATTAGCTACCATTTTTTACTGGAGAGTGATTTTAGGTTGATTCTTTTTGTAGATGATTAATAGACAAATTACTCAGGCCCAGAAAATTATTTCATAATTTTTGGGGTTCCATAAGTATACGTTTGATACAGATTACTATAGACTGTTCTGTTTTTGACAGATTCTGGTTTCTATGTGTTGTTTGCTTATTTTGATGAATCTATAGGTAGTATCGGAGGGTATGAACCATAGATAAGTTGGAGTACAGTAAATATTACACCAATATGAATTTATAATGAGTTCATTACAGTACCTAAGTGGTGGTTTTATTTTCTTATACTAACGGAGCTTACGAGTTTTGTGTTGAGTTTTGTGTGGTTGAAGTTTTCAAGTTTTGGGTAAAGATTCGATGGAATATGGAATAAGGAGTGGCAAGAGCCTAAGCTTGGGGATGCCCAAGGCACCCCAAGGTAATATTCAAGGACAACCAAGCAACTAAGCTTGGGGATGCCCCGGATGGTATCCCCTCTTTCATCTTCGTTCATCGGTAACTTTACTTGGAGCTATATTTTTATTCACCACATGATATGTGTTTTGCTTGGATCATCGTTTTATTTTGTTAGTATTAGCTTGCTGTTATTTAGAATAATGTTTTGCATCTTTAGTTTCAATAAATAAGTCAAGGATAGCCTTTGCCATGCTTATTTTGCTAGTATACATGTTGCTGTTTGAAAACAGAAAGTTTACCGCTGTTGCAAAAATTCCCTAGAAAAGTCAGAGAGTGGTATAATGTTCAATACTTTTGCATATGGAGCTCTGATAAATTTACTACAGTGGGAATTTTAGTTCATAATTTTTGGTGTTAGGGAAGTGTTGATAATCTTGCATTCTTTAGAGACTATACTGTTTTGGCAGATTGCTGTTATGGTTGCATTGTTTGCTTGTTTAATGATTCTATTTGAGGATAGGAGTATTAAATATGCAGAGTCATTTAGTATGAAATGTTGAATAATAATTTTAGTGATTTGTTACAGTAGAAAATGATAAGGTTTTGCATTGGTTTATACTAACCTATCTCACGAGTTCTTGTTGAGTTTGTTGTGAATGAAGCTTTCGATAAAAAGAGAAACCATGATATGAGAGGAATTAAGGAGACACAAAAGTTCAAGCTTGGGGATGCCCAAGGCACCCCAAGATAATATTTCAAGAAGTCTCAAGCATCTAAGCTTGGGGATGCCCCGGTAGGCAGCCCACCTTTCTTCTTCAACAACTATCAGTTAGTATCTGTTGAGCCTAAGTTTTTTCTTCTTCACATGAGTTGTGCTATCCTTGCAATTGAGTTTTCTTTAGATTTTCTTGCTGTTTGAATAAAGTATCAAGATCTGAAATTATTGGTTTCAGCCGAAGGAGACTAGAAGGACTCATGAACATATAGGGCTAGTTGAAATCAACCAAAGCACCCATTTAGATGTTCCTGATGTCTATATTACGGCTCAACAGGCGACCCAAGTATTCTATCTACCGTGGGCCTGCCAAACTAAACCAAATCTGAAAGGTTGGGATGTCGTTTATGAAGTGCCGCCACGTGCTAGACTATCTCCCCCAAAGGAAGAGGATTATGAACCTCACATTAACCCAGACACATATGAAGGAGAATTCTTCCAAGAGACACGTCTTTCCAAAAAGCGTTTCAAGAACCGGTATACTTCACCCCAAAACATTGAAGTAGACAGCGACATGAATCCCACATCACCCCAGAGGAGGAACAAGAAGAGCCGGAACAAGAAGAGGTTACTGTTGCGGACGACCTCTCAATGCTTGACCGATTACGTAAAGGTGGCCTTCCACATGTTGATGCCACTGAACCCTATGAGCCTGTCATTGATTATAGTGATGATGATGATTATGCATTTATTGATGATACTGATCGAGATTATTAGTAGTGTCAGGTATTCAATTTTTTTATGTTGTACTTGATGATGATACACTTAAGTGATATACATATTATTATTCATGTCGGTATTTTTTTTATGTTGTACTAATTTCGTTTACTCTTTGTCATGGCAGGTGTTGAAAGATGGAAGGGGATCCGACTGAGGCCAAGGACAAACGTGCCCAAATTGAAGGTGTGCCACACCATCAAGGTAGCTCTAGCTTATATCAGTTCGGGCGGAATTGGGTATGTGGTTTGCTTCATGATTAATGCAATTCATTCATCATGCTAGCTTGATCCCTTTAATTACTAATTTACTTTGTTTCTCTCTTTTAGGCATGCTACAATAAGACGGATAAGGTGCCAGAGGGGTACGACCTGTATGCCATGGCCCACACTGCCTCTTACAAGCAAGTCAAGGGGAAGGCGAGGAAAGGGGAGGAGTTTAACCCGAGCCAGATTCCCTACAATCCATAGCAGGGGATGATATCTAGTGGCGGGAGGTCCCATGGCTCCATAGCCATTGATCCAGAGATTGCTCCTAAGACCACGGTGAGTTTAATTTGAATGGACGTTACTTACTAGTCTTAACATTTGAGTGTCATCATGCTAACAAAACATTGGAAATGATCTTTGGTGCAGCGTAACTCCACACAAGCATCACACGATCCTTCTCCAGCTACTGGCATGAGCCAGACCGCTCCCACACCTCCATGATCAAGGTAAGTTTCTCTAGTTTTTTGCTTAACAAATGCATAAAGACCTAGACTTAGCTTTATTTCCTCCAATATGCTTACCTTAATGACCTAGAGTTAGCTTCTTTTCCTCCAATATGACTTAATAAGCTTACTGACCTCCAAAACCAGCCATTTTAACTAAGTTAGCTCTAAAACGATCTGTACTTAGCTTTGTTTCCTCTAAATGACCTAAGTTAGTTATAATATGCTTAGTTAACTAGGTTTACTCAATAATGACATGTACTTAGCTTAGTTATGTAAAAACGGCATAATTAGCTTAGTTAGCTCATAAACGATCCATTTTACCTACGTTAGCTCTAAAATGATGCATTTTACCTAAGTTAGCTCATAAACGATCCATTTCACCTAAGTTACCTCACAAACGATGGCGTGCTTCTTCTTCTAGTCTTCTTCTTCTAGTCACCTTTTCCTAAATTTCTTATTTGCCATTTTGCATATTTCATTCACTTCTTGGAAGCTAGCTTGCTATGATGGAGTGCTTGTTTTTTATTTCATTCTCTTCTAGTATTCTTCTAGCTTGCTACGATGGAACTTGCTATCTTGATGAAACTTTGCATTGTTATATGTATGTGCAACTTCCTAATGGTTGCAACTTATGTGTATGTGCAACTTGCTATGTATGAATGGATGGAACTATATATGTATGTACGATGAAACTTATGTGCTGTTAAATAGCCCTGTGAAATATATCTATATATGTCATATATATTTGCTATGAAAATTGTTGGATTTAAAAAAACAGAAAAAAAGAGCCAATATGCAGGCTCTTTGCCGTCTGCCCCCGACGGCAAAGAGGCCACGTGGCAGGCAACTGTGCTTCCTGGGAGGCTGACCAATTTGGTCAGTTTGCCTACAGTTGCTGACGGCAAAGAGAAAAAAACTTTGCCTACAGCGGCGGACGGCAAAGGCCTGCCACGTAGTGATGTCGGCTGACATCATTTGGCTGACGGCAAAGGCCTTCCGAAGTTTGTCGTCAGCGGCCGACGGCAAAGGCCTGCCGTTAACCACCTAACGGAGTAACAGCGCATTTATTGCCATCTGCATTCTTTGCCGTCTGCTGCTGATGGCAAAGAGCCCTTTGCCGTCAGCCGCCCAAAGCAGACGGCAACGTAGCTCTTAGCCGTCCCATACTTTGCCGTCCCCTTTTGCCGTCCGCCATCCATGCCTTTGCCGTCCGCCGTGGCAGATGGCAAAGTAGCTGATTCTTGTAGTGTATGGTTAAAGTTGTGTAACAAATTTGAAACATGAAGTGTACCTCGCTTGTGCATCCTTATGAGTGGCGGTCGGGGACGAGCGATGGTCTTTTCCTACCAATCTATACCCCTAGGAGCATGCATGTAGTACTTGGTTTTTGATGACTTCTAAATTTTTGCAATAAGTATATGAGTTAATTTGACTAATGTTGAGTCCATGGATTATACGCACTCTCACCTTTCCACCTTTGCTAGCCTCTTCGGTACCATGCATTGCCCTTTATCACCTTGAGAGTTGGCGCAAACTTCGCCGGTGCATCCAAACCCCGTGATACGATATACTCTATCACACATAAACCTCCTTATATCTTCCTCAAAGCAGCCACCACACCTACCTATTATGGCATTTCCATAGCCATTCCGAGATATATTGCCATGCAACTTTCCACCGTTCCGTTCATCATCATCATGACATAGATTACTTTTGTCATATTGCCATTGCATGATCATGTAGTTGACATCATATTTGTGGCAAAGCCACCATGCATTATTTTCCATACATGTCACTCTTGATCCATTGCACCATCCCGGTACACCACCGGAGGCATTCATATAGAGTCATATCTTGTTCTAAGTTTCGAGTTGTAATCCTTATGTTGTAATCAATACAAGTGTGATGATCATCATTATTAGAGTATTGCCCAAAAAAAGGCCAAAAAAAAAGAAAGGCCCAAAAATAAAATAAAAAGGGCAATGCTACTATCTCTTTTCCACACTTGTGCTTCAAAGTAGCACCTTGTTCTTCATGTAGTGAGTCTCTTATATTGTGCTTCAAAGTAGCACCTTGTTCCTCATGTAGTGAGTCTCATAAGTTTTCTTTTTATACTAGTGGGAACTTTTCATTATAGAACTTGGCTTGTATATTCCTACGATGGGCTTCCTCAAATGCCCTAGGTCTTCATGAGCAAGCGAGTTGGATGCACACTCACTAGTTTTCTTTTGTTGAGCATTCATAGCTCTAGTGCATCTGTTGCATGGCAATCCCCACTCCTCATGTTGACATCAATTGATGGGCATCTCCATAGCCCGTTGATTAGCCTCGTCAACGTGAGACTTTCTCCTTTTTTGTCTTCTCCACACAATCCCCATCATCATATTCTATTCCACCCATAGTGCTATATCCATGGCTCACGCTCATGTATTGCATGAAGGTTGAAAAAGTTTGAGATTATTTAAGTATGAAACAATTGCTTGGCTTGTCATCGGGGGTATAGAAGTTGGGAACATCTTTGTGTGACTAAAATGAAGCATAGCCTAACTATATGATTTTGTAGGGATGAACTTTCTTTTGCCAAGTTATTTTGAGAAGACATGATTGCTTTGATTAGTATGCTTGAAGTATTATTATTTTTGTGTCAATATGACTTTTGTCTTGAATCTTTTGGATCTGAATATTCATATCACAATTAAGAAGATTTACATTGAAATTATGCCAAAGTATCACTCTGCATCAAAAATTCTTTTTTATCATTTACCTACTCGAGGACGAGCAGGAACTAAGCTTGGGGATGCTTGATACGTCTCCAACGTATCTATAATTTTTGATTGTTCCATGCTACTTTATCTACTGTTTTAGGCAATATTGGGCTTTATTAGCCACTTTTATATTATTTTTGGGACTAACCTATTAACCAGAGGCCCAGCCCAGATTTGCTGTTTTATGCCTATTTCAGTGTTTCGAGGAAAAGGAATATCAGACGGAGTAAAAACGGAACGAAATCAACTGGAGAAGTTATTTTTGGAAGGAAAGCAACCTAATAGACTTGGAGTGCATGTCAGGGGAGTCCCGGGCTGCCCACGAGGGTGGGGAGCACACCCAACCCCCTGGGCGCGCCCCCTGCCTCGTGAGCACCCCGAAGGTCCACCGACGTACCCCTTGCACCCATATATACCTATGTACCCTAAAACTTCCAAAACACGAGATAGATCAGGACTTCCGCCGCCGCAAGCATCTGTAGCCACCAAAAACCAATCGGGACCCTGTTCCGGCACCCTGCCGGAGAGGGATCCCATCACCGGTGGCCATCTTCATCATCCCGGCGCTATCCACGACGAGGAGGGAGTAGTTCACCCTCGGGGCTGAGGATATGTACCAGTAGCTATGTGTTTGATCTCTCTCTCTCTCTTGTGTTCTCTCTCGTGTTCCATTTATGGCACGATCTTGATGTATGCCGAGCTTTGCTATTGTAGTTGGATCTTATGATGTTTCTCCCCCTCTACTCTCTTGTGATGAATTGAGTTTCCCCTTTTCAAGTTATCTTATTGGATTGAGTCTTTTATGAACACTTGATGTATGTCTTGCGTGGGATAACCGTGGTGACAATGGGTTATTCTATTGATCCACTTGATGTATGTTTTGGTGATCAACTTGCGGGTTTCGTGACACTTGGGAACCTATGCATAGGGGTTGGCACACGTTCTTGAATCTCCGGTAGAAACTTTGGGGCACTCTTTGAAGTACTTTTATGTTGGTTGGATGAATCTGAGATTGTGTGATGCATATCGTATAATCATGCCCACGGATACTTGAGGTGACAATGGAGTATCTAGGTGACATTAGGGTTTTGGTTGATTTGTATCTTAAGGTGTTATTCTAGTACGAACTCTTTTATAGATCGATCCGAAAGAATAGCTTTGTGGTGGTTTCGTACCCGACCATAATCTTTACGTTTGTTCTCCGCTATTAGTGGCTTTGGAGTGACTGTTTGTTGCATGTTGAGGGCTTGTCATATGTTCTATCTATGTTATTATTGTTGAGAGAACTTACACTAGTGAAAGTATGAACCCTAGGCCTTGTTTCCTATCATTGCAATACCGTTTACGCTCACTTTTATCATTAGTTACCTTGCTGTTTTTATTATTTCAGATTACAAAAACCTATATCTACTATCTATTTTGCACTTGTATCACCATCTCTTCGCCGAACTAGTGCACCTATACAATTTACCATTGTATTGGGTGTGTTGGGGACACAAGAGACTCTTTGTTATTTGGTTGCAGGGTTGTTTGAGAGAGACCATCTTCATCCTACGCCTCCTATAGATTGATAAACCTTAGGTCATCCACTTGAGGGAAATTTGCTACTGTCCTACAAACCTGTGCACTTGCAGGCCCAACAACGTCTAGAAGAAGAAGTTTGTGTAGTAGACATCACAGGACTGTCATTAGGGTTTGTTGTGTGCTCAGTGCTACCTACACTTAATGGTTCAGATGTATTACGGTAATCTTTAGTACCTGTAAAGTTCACAGGGTTTTCTGTCCCTAGGAACAGACACTAGTCATTTTGGATTGTTGGTCGTAGTGACATTGACCCAGATTACTACTGCGAGCCAGGTTTGTTGACAATTTTACTTGTCTTTCTTACTCATTCGATATAATATCCAATTATTCACGTTTATTAGTTGCAAACAATAAGTGCTAGACAAACTTCTTGATTTAGATTTTGCACGGTCTCTTACTGCAGTTACAATTCTGCATACTTGTCCTAGTAAGCTCACAAGTAAATGATTGAGTCACTACATCTATGCTTGCCTTGTCATATTTGTTGTCAATATTCTTTTAGGGTGGACCACCCTGTTTCTAAATACTGCAAGCATAGACATGAGTGAATAGTATTTCTCTATGTGATCTCTTCCATCATGTGTGGGCAACGAACACTGCATTGTATAGAAAGAATGTGTCATTTCTAGCTTTTACATAGGCTTCGATCTTTTACATGGAATACAATCTGCCTACTTGCTTTGTGTCGCACTACCAACACTCCACCCTTGAAGCTAAACATTATGCCACTCATAATTCCTTAGTTTGTTTGTTCAAATACGAATTTCATATGATTCTAATGTTCCTACTTTAGTTTTGAAATGTGTGTCTGCCTGTTATAGAGACATAAGGGGTTTGTATTTCTATGTGTGGTCTTGTCAGCACGGTTGGGGGGTGAACTTTGCATATGCAGGGGTTTATAGGGAGACACTCTTCGAGTTGATTCGCAATGCATTCCATAGATAATCTGACTACTTTCTATGTTTTCATGAATCTCAGATTCTGAACGGCATCATAACGATTATGAGCTTGCGCACATGAAAAGAATAAAGCAGAACAATGCCATGGCTCTCAAAGTTGGCATTAAGGGACTGAAATCAAGTCTGGATGCAATGCAATGCAAATGCTCTCCACCTACAGATTCATGCTCAGAATATGATCCTAACAGTGATTCTGAGCTAGAGGGAGACCTAAGTCAATGTAGCTCCCTAGTGGAGGAGTCAGAGGAAGATGCCCTATCTTATTCACCCATCAAGGTGCTTGCACTAACTTTCCAAGGTTATATTTGTCGCACATATCTTGCAACTGGTGCTTTGCATTGCTTCTACTTTGTTGAACTGCCATTAGCTTAGTTTACACATCGTGTATGTGAATACGCCCTGCCTATCCATTTTCAATACATATTCCATCTGTCATCATACCATATTTATCCATTCAAATGATGTTCTTGTGTATCAGACGTCCAAAAGGAAGAGGGCGATTGCTGATCGTGGAGGAGCACAAGCAAAGTATTTGGAAAAGGTAGTGGCACCTGATAAATCAAATAGCCCATTAGGTGTAGTTGCAATATCACCAGACCCACAAACACCCCAACTCTAGTAGACTCTAGCCCTACTACACTGGTCATTTCTGATGCCCCAACTCAGCAGACCCGAACTGCAGCAAACATTGTGATTACGCCAGTTCACATAGAACTAGCTCTACAATGCAAAAACCCCATTCCAACAAAGAGTACACCAAATCCACTTGCCAAATCCCTTTTTGAACCAGAGAGAGCCCCAATTGCAGCAAATAGGACCCCTGTTCCATTTCTACCCAGTTTAGAAGACAAAGCTTACATTGTTGTCAGGAACTTTGTGCGCATCTTTCCTTCATGGAAAGATTATACCGCAGACACAGAACAATTTCCAGTAATCCTCCGCAACTTACACATAAGTAATGTACTAATGTTATACATGGTCATTGCTGCATATGTTTCTGCTGACAGAAGACACAAGATTTCATTCTTTTAAATAGGCGAGGTCCAAACTGGATTGTGAAGATAAGCAAGGGTTGGTTCTGCTTTTCAAGCACTCGTTGATGAAGTATCGTCGTTCCTACCTGAGGCAAGAGCATTTCGATGGCAAGCCTCTAAACAAAATTTCTGTAAAGTCTCCGGTGCTACATTTATCTGATGGTGACTGGAATAATCTTGTTACACATTGGTCTCGGCTGCAGCGGAAGGTACTATCTATGATATCACATCACAATTTGAACTACATTTCTGCATTTGCCTTAACGTCTCACTTGTACGCAAACTGTTAGCAGAAATACATTCATTCTCAAGGGCCCACAGAATCTCGCAACTATACTGCACATTGCATTGCTCTTGTGAGTACCTCTTGCCCTGTATGACCATACTTACTTTCATAGCTGTTTGATTATGTAGCATCACTACACATGTTAGCCTCGTTATCGTCCATTTGGTGGACATTATAAGATCCGTATGGACTCTTACATAAATTTAGAATCAACCCAATGCTTTTGAAGAGGTTTATCTCTGCAGTCCTCTTGTAAGGATTGAATGTCGTCTATCACTGTACTTACATTAATAGCTACTCCCTCCGTCCCATAATATAAGAACATTTTGTACAGTACACCAGTGTTCAAAACACTCTTGTATTATGGGAAGAGGGATTGGTTCATTGTGTAGCATTCTGCATCTTATCTCCCTCGCCCACCATTTACTAAAAAGATCAGATCTATATTTTATCTTACCAAAAAGTAGAATACATAGACAATGCCAATGCAGAAGTGTAGCCCATTGCTCTTGTCAGTACATTTTGTCTTGTAATGCTTGTACTTCCAGGGATTGGTAGTTGATTATGTAGCATCAATCTGCATCTTATTTTCATAATCCTCTATCCCTTCCAGTATTATCATATCTATAATTACTCTCTACAAAATGTAGAGTACAGGCAATGCTTATGAAGAAGATTCTGTGTTGAAATTATTGATTTATCCTTCCCTTGACATGGAGAAGGGCATTATAAAGCCGATGTTAACTGTTAATGTAAGTCAGTCCTTATAAAGCCTTTATCCTCAACTGCTGTTTGATTTGCTCATACTCCCTGTCGTTTACTGCTGTTTAGTTTGCTGTTTCTACCAAAATGCATGTTCGCAAGAATCGTAAGTTCCAAGTTTTACTTGTAAAACCAAATTCCTCATTCATACCATGCACATTACTCAATACTCCCTATATGTATGCTTGTTTTTGTGGATCTATAATCCAGTGTGTGGTGAAGTAGCCCATGTTTGCACCTTGTCATCTCCTGTTTTATCTTACTAATGTGGCTGATGATATGAACAACATGTGTGCACATTAACCAAAATAGATACAATGATTTTCTTTGCCCTTCATCTATGCTTGTTATGTTAACATGGTAATCCAGTAGTGTGGTGAAGCTCCCCGCATTATGAACAATGCCAAATTATGCTATTGATATTTCGAACTTACTCTTTATTTTCTAATTTGAAATTGGATGGAACTGATAGCACAATTATCATCTTTGTTTATACACCTGCAAAACCTGTCATCTCTCTGCTTTGTTTCAGGGTGATATGCCTAATGGCATGCACAAGTCTGCTGAAGGCTGTGAGATAAACCCGACATATATTGCAGCAAAGAAGGCAAAACATCTTGAAGATAGCGAGACAACCCCAAAGTCTTGTCTTGATGCAGTGTTCAAGTTACTTGAGACTAGCAGCCAGACAAGCTCACAGAATTCGTTGTCTGAATCAGTTCGACTTCTTTAGTCCCAAGTTCTAGCAGAAAGGCATTCTGCAACTCAACTTCGACTTGAAGTCCTATCTCTAAGAAAGATTGCGGAGAACACCAATGAGAACCTCGTCGCTAAACATTTACACCTGGAAGCTATGACTGACATGCTAGATTGGTCTCACAGCCTTGCTCAGCAGCTTGCGCAGCATTTCCCGCGCAAGGCTAACCTTTCTTGAACTGTCTTGGAAGTGGTCTCGGTTCAGTATTATTTTGTTACACTGCAATGGTGCCCAGTTTTTGTAATCTGCTTCTTCATTGCGCGTTATGATCACTGGTGGCAAACTTCGATGCCAAGTGGATGTAATATACCATAATGCTTTATTGTATAGTGTAGGTTTATTCTTAGTTACTATGCCGTAATTTCTTTATTGTATAGAGTAGGTTTGTTCTTAATTCTTACTAGTTACTGCCATCATTCGCTATCTGAAAAAAATCATATGTAGTCGACCGGGCCGAAACATTCGCCTCTAACAGGCTTGGGGTTTAGCGGGCCACAATTGGGCCGGCCTGCATCTTTCTTGGGCCCGAATCATTGGGGCCTTCACACTTTGCGAGAGGCCCACAACTTACACCGGCCTATATTTTAGTTGGGCCTTTTGTGGACCCAGCGCTTAGTTTGGCCCAGGTAGCATTGGGCCATTAACAGGCTGAATATTATACTGGCCTGTTATGGCTCAGATGAAACCATGGGCCTTTAGCAGGCCGAAATGCATATTGGGCCTCAATTTTCACTAGTCGTCGACGGGCCTTCAGCAGGCTGAAATGTAGACGGGGCCTTTTTGGGCCCACTTATATCATGGGCAGTTACCAGGCCGAAACATATTTCGGGTCTTAGTTGGCCCATCGATGTCATGGGCCTTTAAGAGGCCGAAAGCTTAATATAGACATCAACGGGCCGAATTATGCAACAGGCCTTTAACAGGCCCAAAGTCACATTGGGCTTAACTGTTGCCACCTTTATCATGGGCCGTTAGTGGGCCCGATGTCCTATTGGACCATATATGGCCCATGGGTAGCATGGGCCATTCCCAAGCCGAAAGTCACACCGGGCTGAAATGGGCCCTTGTCTACATCGGGCCTCTAACAGCCCGAAAGTCACTGGGCTGTAATTGGGCCCAAATATTCGACGAACAATTAACGGGCCAGATCTGGCTTTGGGCCGTAAATGGGCCCAAATACTCGGCAAACAATCAATGGGCCAGATCGGGCTTCGGTCCATAAATGGGCCTTTATTAAGCAGGCAGTTATTGGGCTGGCCCACTAGTACGTGAGAAAGTACTATGGGCCTTTGACTGGGCCAGCCTTTTTAACCTATATGGGCCTCTGTTGGGCCGTGCCACGTGTTGACGTATCATAGGCGCTTTGGGTCCAATGAGTGGATGGCATCTGTCCCAACGGTGAGCCAACACATGTTTCCTCCAGCCAATGATGATTTTACACGTGGAAAATCCCCATTGGTCGGGGCTATTAACGGGTTATCGGACCAAAACCGGACCCGATAGCTTAACGGCGTTCCGTTACGGTGGATGCCACATGTCGGTCACCCTTGGCGAAAGCACTTCTGTGACGCGCGATTTATCGTCGTGGAAGTGGACACTTCAGTGATGATAATTTTGGTAATGTCATGGAACACTTCTACGACAGCACAGGTATGACTATCTTGATTCTGTCATAAATTTGTCATGGAAGTACATGCATGACAGAAAACGTGACCTACTGTGACAAACACGTATCATCACAGAAGTGTATTTTTTGGTAGTGAAAAGTCCTGAAACTCCATGGAAGTCAGTTTTGGAATTTATAAAAAACATTCGGCGAAGAAAGCACCAGAGGGGGGCCACCCACCATCCATGATGGTGGGGGGCGCGCCGCGCCCCCTGCCTCGTGGGCCCCCTAGCAGGCCTCCGGTGCCCATATTTTGCTATATGAAGTCTTTCGCCCTGGAAAAAAGTCAAAAGGAAGCTTTCGGGATGAAGCGCCACCGTCTTGACACGGAACCTTGGCGGAACCAATCTAGGGCTCCGGCGGAGCTGTTCTGCCAGGGATACATCCCTCCGGGAGGGGGAAATCATCACCATCGATCCTCTCATCGGGAGGGGGTCAATCTCCATCAACATCTTCACCAGCATTATCTCCTCTCAACCCTAGTTCATCTCTTTTATCCAATCTTTGTCTCAAAACTTCAGATTGGTACATGTGGGTTGCTAGTAGTGTTGATTACTCCTTGTAGTTGATGCTAATTGGTTTATTTGGTGGAAGATCATATGTTCAGATCCTTTATGCATACTAACACCCCTCTGATTATGAACATGAATATGATTTGCTAGTAGTTAGGTTTGTTCCTGAGGACATGGAAGAAGTCTTGTTATAAGTAGTCATGTGAAGAATTTGGTATTCGTTCGATATTTTGATGAGATGTATGTTGTCTCTCCTCTACTGGTGTTATGTGAATGTCGAATACATGACACTTCACCATTGTTTGGGCCTAGAGGAATGCATTGGGAAGTAATAAGTAGATGATGGGTTGCTAGAGTGACAGAAGCTTAAACCCTAGTTTATGCGTTGCTTCTTAAGGGGCTGATTTGGACGCACATGTTTCATGCTATGGTTAGGTTTACCTTAATTCTTCTATTGTAGTTGCGGATGCTTGCAATAGGAGTTAATCATAAGTGGGATGCTTGCCCAAGTAAGGGCAGTGCCCAAGCACCGGCCCACCCACATATCAAATTATCAAAGTAACGAACGCGAATCATATGAACATGATGAAAACTAGCTTGACGATAATTCCCATGTGTCCTCGGGAGCGTTTTCCTTTGTATAAGAGTTTGTCCAGGCTAGTCCTTTGCTACAAAAAGGATTGGGCCACCTTGCTGCACCTTGTTTACTTTTGTTACTTGTTACCCGTTACAAATTACCTTATCACAAAACTATCTGTTACCGATAATTTCAGTGCTTGTAGAGAATACCTTACTGAAAACCGCTTGTCATTTCCTTCTGCTCCTCGTTGGGTTTGACACTCTTACTTATCGAAAGTACTATGATAGATCTCCTATACTTGTGGGTCATCAAGACTCTTTTCTAGCGCCATTGCCGGGGAGTGAAGCGCCTTTGGTAAGTGGAATTTGGTAAGGAAAAAATTATATAGTGTGCTGAAATTTACTGTCACTTGTTACTATGGAAAGTAATCCTTTGAAGGGCTTGTTCGGGCATCTTCACCCCGACCAGTAGAGCAAAGACTTGCTCCTCGACCTACTGAAACTACTGCAAATGTTTCCTTTGAAATTCCTTCGGGTATGATAGAGAAACTGCTAGCTAATCCTTTTACAGGAGATGGAACATTACATCCCCATTTGCACCTAATCTATGTGGATGAAGTTTGTGGAGTATTTAAGCTTGCAGGTATGCCTGAGGATGTTATCAAGAAGAAGGTCTTCCCTTTATCTTTGAAGGGAAAGGAATTGACATGGTTTAAGCTATGCGATGATATTGGATCATGGAACAACAACCGATTGAATTGGAATTTCATGAGAAGTTTTATCCTATGCATCTAGTTCATCATGATCATAATTATATATATAATTTTTGGCCTCTTGAAGGAGAAAGCATCACTCAAGCTTGGGGGGCTTAACTCAATGTTATATTCATGCCCCAATCATGAGCTCTCAAGAGAAATTATTATTCAAAATTTTTATGCTCGGCTTTCTCTCAATAATCGCTCCATGCTCGATACTTCTTATACTGGTTCCTTTATGATGAATACTATTGAATCCAAATGGGATTTATGGGAAAGAATTAAACGCAACTTTGAAGATTGGGAACTTGATGAAGGTAAGGAGTCAAGTATAACACCTAAGTTTGATTGTGTTAAATCTTTTGTGGATACCGATGTTTTTCGTGAATTTAGCACTAAATATGGACTTGACTCTGAGATAGTAGCTTCTTTCTCTGAATCCTTTGCTACTCATGTTTATCTCCCTAAGGAGAAGTGGTTTAAATATCATCCTCCCATTGAAGTAAAATTAGTTGAACCTATTAAAGTTGAAGAAAAGACTATCACTTATAATGTTGATCCTATTGTTCCTACCGCTTATATTGAGAAACCACCTTTCCCTATTAGAATAAAGGATCGTGCTAAAGCTTCAACTATGGTCCGTAAGAGTAATACTAGGACACCTACACCCCCTGAGCAAATTAAAGTTGAACCTAGTATTGTTATGGTTAAAGATCTCTTGGCCGGTAATATTGATGGGCATGTTATTTACTTCTGTGATGAAGCTGCTAGAATTGCTAGACCCGATACTAAAACTAAACATAGACCTATTGTAGGCATGCCTGTTATTTCTGTTAAAATAGGAGATCATTGTTATCATGGCTTGTGATATGGGTGCTAGTGGAAGTGCAATACCTCATTCCTTATACAAAGAAATTATGCATGATATTGCATCTGCTGATGATGTTACAATTAAGCTTGCCAATAGAGATACTATTTCACCAGTTGGGATTGTTAGAGATGTTGAAGTCTTGTGTGGGAAAGTTAAATATCCTACTGATTTTCTTGTTATTGGTTCCCCACAAGATAACTTTTGTCCCAGTATATTTGGTAGACCCTTCTTGAATACTGTTAATGCTAAAATAGATTGCAAAAAGGATGTTGTTACTATTGGTTTAGGGGATATGTCTCATGAGTTTAACTTTGCTAAATTTCGTAGACAACCCCATGATAAACAATTGCCTAGTAAAGATGAAATTATTGGTCTTGCTTCTATTGCCGTGCCTCCTAATGATCCTTTAGAAAAATATTTGCTAGACCATGAAAATGATATGCTCATGAATGAAATAAGGGAAATAGATGAAGTATTCTTTAAACACGGACCTGTTTTGAAACACAACTTGCCTGTTGAAATTCTAGGGGATCCTCCTCCACCCAAGGGTGATCCCGTGTTTGAGCTTAAACCATTAACTGATACTCTTAAATATGCTTATCTTGATGAAAAGAAGATATATCGTGTTATTACTAGTGCTAACCTTTCAGAGCAAGATCAAGAGAAATTATTAAAAACTCTGAAGAAGCACCGTGCTGCTATTGGATATACTCTTGATGATCTTAAGGGCATTAGTCCCACTCTATGCCAGCACAAAATAAAATTGGATAATGAAGCTAAACCGGTTGTTGATCACTAATGACAGTTAAATCCTAAGAAAAGAGGTGGTAAGAAAAGAAATACTAAAGCTTCTGGAGGCAGGTATAATTTATCCTGTTGCTGATAGTCAGTGGGTAAGTCCTGTCCATTGTGTCCCTAAGAAGGGAGGTATTACTGTTGTTCCTAATGATAAAGATGAATTGAGCCCACAAAGAATTGTTACAGGTTATAGAATGGTAATTGATTTCCACAAACTAAATAAAGCTACTAAAAAGGATCATTACCCTTTACCTTTTATTGATCAAATGCTAGAAAGATTATCCAAACATACACATTTTTGCTTTCTAGACGGTTATTCTGGTTTCTCTATAATACCTGTGCCAAAAGAGGACAAAGAAAAGACCACTTTTACTTGCCCTTTCGGTACCTTTGCTTATAGACGTATGCCTTTTGGTTTATGTAATGCACCTGCTACCTTTCAAAGATGTATGACTGCTATATTCTTTGACTTTTGTGAAAAGATTGTTCAGGTTTTCATGGATGATTTCTCCGTGTATGGGACTTCTTTTGATGATTGCTTAAGCAACCTTGATCGAGTCTTGCAGAGATGTGAAGAAATTAATATTGTCTTGAATTGGGAGAAGTGCCACTTTATGGTTAATGAAGGTATTGCCTTGGGGCATAAAATCTCTTAAAAGAGGTATTGAAGTTGATAAATCTAAAGTTGATGCTATTGAAAAGATGCCGCGTCCTAAGGACATTAAAGGTATAAGAAGTTTCCTTGGTCATGCCGGTTTTTATAGGAGGTTCATTAAAGACTGGCCTCTGACTAATCTCTTACAAAAAGATGTTCCTTTTGTATTTGATGATGATTGTGTAGAAGCATTTGAAATACTTAAGAAAGCCTTGATTTCTGCACCTATTGTTCAGCCTCCTGATTGGAATTTACCCTTCGAAATTATGTGTGATGCTAGTGATTATGCTGTAGGTGTTGTTCTAGGACAAAGAGTTGAAGAAATTAAATGTTATTCAATATGCTAGTAAAACTCTAGACAGTGCCCTGAGAAATTATGCTACTACAGAAAAAGAATTTTTAGCGTTTGTATTTGCTTGTGATAAGTTCAGACCTTATATTGTTGATTCTAAAGTAACTGTTCACACTGATCATGCTGCTATTAAAAAGCTTATGGAAAAGAAAGATGCTAAACCTAGACTTATTAGATGGGTTCTCTTGCTACAAGAATTTGATTTGCATATTATTGATAGAAAGGGAGCTGAGAACCCCGTTGCAGACAACTTATCTAGGTTAGAGAATGTTCTTGGTGACCCACTACCTATTGATGATAGCCTTCCTAATGAACAATTAGCTGTCATAAATTCTTCTCGTACTGCTCCATGGTATGATGATTATGCTAATTACATTGTTGCTAAATTTGTACCACCTAGTTTCACATACCAGCAAAAGAAACAATTTTTCTATGATTTGAGACATTACTTCTGGGATGACCCACACCTTTATAAAGAAGGAGTAGATGGTGTTATTAGATGTTGTGTACCTGAGCATGAACAAGAACAGAGCCTACGCAAGTGTCATTCCGAGGCTTATGGAGGACAGCACGCTGGAGATAGAACTACACATAAGGTATTGTAATCCGGTTTTTATTGGCCTACTCTTTTCAAACGCCCATAAATTTGTATTGTCCTGTGATGAATGTCAAAGAATTGGTAATATTAGTAGACGTCAAGAAATGCCTATGAACTATTCACTTGTTATTGAACCATTTGATGTTTGGGGCTTTGATTATATGGGATTGTTTCCTTCCTCTAATGGGTATACACATAGTTGAGTTGTTGTTGATTACGTTACTAAGTGGGTAGAAGCTATTCCAACTAGTAATGCTGGTCATAACACCTCTATTAAGATGCTTAAAGAAGTTATTTTTCTGAGGTTTGGAGTCCCTTGATATTTAATGACTGATGGTGGTTCACATTTTATTCATGGTGCTTTTCGTAAAATGCTTGCTAAGTATGATGTTAATCGAGGAATTGCATCTCCATACCACCCACAGTCTAGCGGTCAAGTAGAATTGAGTAATAGAGAGATTAAATTAATTTTTCTAAAGAATGTTAATAGATCTAGAAAGAATTGGTCCAAGAAACTTGATGATGCATTATGGGCCTATGGAACTACATATAAAAATCCTATGGGTATGTCTCCGTATAAAATTGTTTATGGAAAAGCATGTCACCTACCTCTCGAACTAGAGCATAAGGCATGGGCCATTAAAGAGCTCGATTATGATTTCAAACTTGCCGGTGAGAAGAGACTATTTCACACTAGCTCACTTGATGAATGAGAACTCAAGCCTATGAGAATACCAAATTGTTTAAAGAAAAAGTTAAAAGATGGCATGACAAAAGGATACAAAAGCATGAGTTTAATGTAGGTGATTATGTTTTGCTATAGAACTCTCGTTTAACATTTTTTGTAGGGAAACTCCTCTCCAAATGGGAAGGTCCTTACGTTATCGGGGAGGTCTATCGTTCATGTGCCATAAAAATCAATAACTTCGAAGGCACAAATCCGAAGGTGGTGAACGGTCAAAGAATCAAACATTATATCTCAGGTAATCCAATAAATGTTGAAAGTAAAGTTATTGAAACCGTAACCCGGGAGGAATACATAAGGGAAACTTTTCAGAACGTTTCAGACTCCGAAAAGGAATAGGTATGTGGTACGGTAAGTAAACCGACTCCAAAATAGTTCTAATAGCAATTTTTCTCCGTTTCGGAATATTTCAGAAAATAGGAAAATAAGAAGTAGTTCGAAGAGGACACGAGGCATCCACGAGGGTGGAGGGTGCACCCTACCCCCTTGGCACACCCCCCTGCCTAGTGGGCACCTTGTGTGCTCTCTGGACTCCGTTTTCTTGCACGACACTTCTTTTGGTCGGTAAAAATTCATTATATAATCTCCCAAAGGTTTTGACCTTCGTATCATGCAAATATCCTCTATTTTTGTTTTGAGTTGTTTCTATAGCAGATTAGAGCAAGATGTCATCTCAAGACTTTGACGAAGAGAGCTATGTCTCACATCTCATTGCTGACGCAAAGACCTATGTGGACCTATCTCCTTGTGGTCGAACTACGGATGATGAGGAGGATTCTCATTTGATGAGGATCGATGATTCAAGTTCGGAGGAGGAGTATGTCCCTCTACCTCAACCTGGGGATATGCACGTGAACTTCAAGAAGTCTAGTCTCCCTAAGAGGGCTAAACTGTCTAACAACCGGTCTATTCCTTCTCGTTTCATCAGAAAAGCGAAGGAGATTTATGTGAAAAGATCTTTAAGATGGAATCGGAGGTCGATGATTTAAAGGAGGAAATTGATCTTCTCAACTATAATATGAAAAAGCTGAAGGCACAATTGTCATCATCATCACCACCTTCATCACCTCCGAAGAAAGAGACATAAATACATGGGTATGGGCACTCCCCTTGGCAACTGCCAAGCTTGGGGGAGGTGCCCGGTATCGTAACACCATCACACTTCTATCTTTACCGTTTTTCTTAGTTCGATCCTTTTGGTAATATCTTGATCTAGTAGAATAAAGTTTTAGCATGATTTAGTTTTGAGTTTTGCTTTATGATCCTTCTATGTAATCGAGTCCGTGAGCTATATATAATAACGATTAGTTTTGAGTTGAGGGCTTGGTTATCTTTCTATGATCTTGAGGCAATAATATAAAAAGAAAGTATAAAAAGAAATAAAGAGATCATAGAGATCTTATGGAGAGTAATGACTTCACATATAAAGAGTATGATGAATAAAAGTTGTTGAGAGTTGACAAACATAGTTTTGGTCATCATTGCAATTAATAGGAAGTAATAAATAAAGAGAGGTTCTCACATATAAATATATTATCCTGGACGTCTTTTATGATTGTGAGCACTCATTAAAATATGACATGCTAAAAAGTTGATGTTGGACAAGGAAGACAACGTAATGGGTTATGTTTTCTTATATCTGAAATAAAGTATATTGTCATGGATCATCCAACATGTTGAGCTTGCCTTTCCTCCTCATGGTAGCCAAATACTTTGCACCAAGTAGAGATACTACTTGTGCTTCCGAATATCCTTAAACCCGGTTTTGCCATGAGAGTCCACCATATCTACCTATGGATTGAGTAAGATCCTTCAAGTAAGTTGTCATTGTTGCATGCAATAAAAATTGCTCTCTAAATATGTATGATTTATTAGTATGGAGAAAATAAGATTTATACGATCTTGTGATATGGAAGCAATAAAAGCGACAGACTGCATAATAAAGGTCCCTATCACAAGTGGCAATATAAAGTGACGTTCTTTCGCATTAAGATTTTATGCATCCAACCATAAAAGCACATGACAACCTCTGCTTCCCTCTGCGAAGGGCCTATCATTTATTTTTGTGATAGTCTAAATGATAGTTGAGTATGTGGACTTGCTGAAAAGCTCATATATTGACTCTTTCTGATGTTATGATAAATTGCAATTGCTTCAATGAACGTGATCATAGTTTGTTAGTTTTCAATGAAGTTTCTGATTCATACTTTACATTGTGAATAGATTGTTACTTTAGCATAAGAAATCATATGACAATATATATACATATGTTGTTCTAAGAATGATCATGATGCCCTCATGTCCGTATTTTATTTTATCGACACCTCCATCTCTAAACATGTGGACATATTTTTCGTCATCGGCTTCCGCTTGAGGACAGGCGAGGTCTAAGCTTGGGGGAGTTGATACGTCCATTTTGCATTATGCTTTTATATCGATTTTAATGCATTATGGGCTGTTATTACACATTATGTCACAATACTTATGGCTATTCTCTCTTATTTTACAAGGTTTACACGAAGAGGGAGAATGCCGACAGCCGGAATTCTGGGCTGGAAAAGGAGAAAATATTAGAGACCTATTATGCACAAATCCAAAAGTCCTGAAACTCCAGGGAAGTCAGTTTTGGAATTTATAAAAAACATTGGGCGAAGAAAGCACCAGAGGGGGGCCACCCACCATCCACGAGGGTGGGGGCACGCCCTACCCCCTGGGTGTACCCCCCTGCATAGTGGGCCCCCTGGCAGGCCTCCGATGCCCATCTTTTGCTATATGAAGTGTTTCACCTTGGAAAAAACCAGAAGGAAGCTTTCTGGATGAAGCACCCCCATCTCGACGCGGAACCTTGCCAGAACCAATCTAGGGCTCCGGCGGAGCTGTTCTGCCGGGCAAACATCCCTCCGGGAGGGGGAAATCATCACCATTGTCATCACCATCGATCCTCTCATCTGGAGGGGGTCAATCTCCATCAACATCTTCACCAGCACCATCTCCTCTCAAACCCTAGTTCATCTCTTGTATCCAATCTTTGTCTCAAAACCTTAGATTGGTACCTGTGGGTTGCTAGTAGTGTTGATTACTCCTTGCAGTTGATGCTAATTGGTTTATTTGGTGGAAGATCATATGTTCAGATCCTTTATGCGTACTAACACCCCTCTGATTATGAACATCAATATGATTTGTGAGTAGTTACGTTTGTTCCTGAGGACATGGGAGAAGTCTTGCTATAAATAGTCATGTGAATTTGGTATTCGTTCGATATTTTGATGAGATGTATGTTGTCTCACCTCTAGTGGTGTTATGTGAACATCGACTACATGACACTTCACCATTGTTTGGGCCAAGAGGAAGGCATTGGGAAGTAATAAGTAGATGATGGGTTGCTAGAGTGATAGAAGCTTAAACCCTAGTTTATGCATTGCTTCATAAGGGGCTGATTTGGATCCACATGTTTCATGCTATGGTTAGGTTTACCTTAATACTTCTTTTGTAGTTGCGGATGCTTGCAATAGAAGTTAAGCATAAGTGGGATGCTTGTCCAAGGAAGGGCAGTACCCAAGCACCGGTCCACCCACATATCAAATTATCAAAGTAACGAACATGAATCATATGAACATGATGAAAACTAGGTTGACGATAATTCCCATGTGTCCTCGGGAGCGTCTTCCTTTATATAAGAGCTTGTCCAGGCTTGTCCTTTGCTACAAAAAGGATTGGGCCACCTTGCTGCACCTTCTTTACTTTTGGTACTTGTTACCCATTACAAATTACCTTATCACACAACTATCTGTTACCCATAATTTGAGTGCTTGTAGAGAATACCTTACTGAAAACTGCTTGTCATTTCCTTCTGCTCCTCGTTGGGTTCGACACTCTTACTTATCGAAAGGACTACGATAGATCCCCTATACTTGTGGGTCATCACTGTTCTTAAGATTGACTACATTAAGAGCCCTTTTTTGTTTGACTCCAACTTGATATGATGTTGTAGGCCGCCTGGTGTCCCTACCCTTCCTAATCCCAAAACCTTTCAAAGAAAAGCGGCATGGCAGTTGCAGGTGGTTCCTGGCTCGATCAGACGACTCAATCGTTCACACGTACCGAACGTGTTGTTTCATGGAATACAATCACAATCACTGCAAGGTCTTTGAGCAGGATCCCAGCTTCTCTGGGCCTTCAGGAATTTTTGACTGGAGGCTGGTAAGTAGCCTTGGTACATGCTCTCTGTTTCTCGGACTGAATTATTCGATTAACTAGGAGATAACCGATGGAAGGAACATGATGGCAGCGCGGTTTCGTTCATCAGGAAAAACTGTGTGTACACAACGACCATGCGTCTCTGCATGCACCATACCCTGATATGTGCCGCCACACTCTGCAGCCCAAAGTAGGAGAGACGGTCGCAAGTATTAGACTTCAACCTGCTAGCTGGAGTTTCCCCCGTCAGGCACCCATCTAGTTCAAGCCATCAGCCAATCTCCATAGCTTAATAAATAGTAACGTCTAACTGAGCCAGTTAGTTAGATGCGTACACTTAGTGTTGTAGGATCTTTATTTAGTTTGATGCATACACTTGTTCTTTTTTGGTAGCCCTTTTGTAATGATTCCTGATGTTTGGTTTGGAAGAGAGAGTTGCGTCTTTACTCTTCTGGCCTGCTTACTTCTTCTGTTGCACCCCCAGCCCTGGTTGCTGCTACTGCTGTTTTTAATGTACAATCAGTAGTATATTTCGTCTTTTGGTCCAATAAATGTGTTTTTAGAATGACAAAAACAATTTTTTGGACGTCGTTGCACAGTCCGATCCTTTAGTGCCCCGTACCGTACGTAACGCATACTATTTTCATACGGAACACATTTTCCACTTGTTGATAACATGCAGCCCACTGATGAAGGCCCAATAGAGGAGCCCATAATTAACTGGAAGGGAGGCTCTCACATGAATCTGGCCCAGGTACATGCTCATGGTCCCCTAAACATAAATAAGTAAATAAATAAAGCTAGATGCTCATGCACTAGTTCTTTAAATTCACGATTTAACAGGAGGATATTATTTCCTATGATAGTGTCGTTACATTTGGTCGATATATTTCTTAGGCAAAGATAGCGACCACTCTTCTTTCTCCCACAGTTTTCTTCCTGCAACCAGCGGACCCATGAAAATCGTAGTCAGTGTCGTAAATAATTCCTGTCCATTTTTATTTTTCATAAGAATGTCCAACCCAGCCCAGCACACCGGCGACAACACTTTATCCTCCACCTTGGTGCGCTCGTCGCGGCGCCACCGTCCGGCCCTGTCAACATAGTGAATCAGGAGAGGACTGTAGTTGTGAGTATGATAGTACGGACCCACTTGGTCCGCTCCCGAACACAAGCAAGCGCCTCTTTTAGTACTGAGATGCACCCCTCGTTTTTTCTATAATCCACCCTGCTGATATCTGGGACCCACACCATTTTCAACGTATGGTCAATTAACGATAGAATTGCACAACTTTTTTTTGAGGACTTGTTTGGAGGAGCAGGCTATAAACTGGGTTGTGCGGTCTCTACGGCCCGCTAACAACATGACCAGCCCAGCAGTTTTTTCTTTTAGAAAATAGGTAGCGCACTATTTCTTTTTGAAGAATACCCAAGCTAGGCCTATTTGTTTTCTCTGACTTACTGGGCTGCAGAGGAGGGATGCATTCCGGCCTGGCCAAAGATTATGGTCAGTATGTGCTAAAAGTAAATGGGAAAATTAGTTTCTTATTTTGTTTTTGTTCTTCACTGATATTTTATATGTCATTGGATTTTAACATGACATAGTACTAATTTATTTTTAAATTTGTTTTAGTATGGATACTAATTTTTGGATTAATAATATTTTGTTCCCCAGCAAAAGTTTGCGAATTTTCAAAATTTCGCACATTTTTAGTTCAATTTTTTAACCCTCTTACTGACCAGAAAATGGGCAGCAATTCTAAAAATGAAAAATGGGCTGCAATAAATTCCATATGAATTAGAAAATGAGTAAAAATTATAAAAATAATAGCAAATGGGCTGTACACACCACATATTTCGAGGTTGACTTGTTTACGCAAGGGTTTGTCTGTCAACACACGATTCTAGCAGCAGTGACTGTTGGATGTCCATCCAACGACCGACGTGCTTCTTCAATCTCTGATCTTCCTGCTCCAGCCGACCAAACCAGCACCGACAGGACTGCCTGCTCCTCCTCTTGTGGTCCGCTGTCATGCCGTGCAGGCTTCACCGGCCCACCCTACTCCGTCCACTGGCCTGGCCGCACGCAATCAATTGCCTCCTTATTACGCAAAAAAATGATTCCTCCCACTGACATCTGGGGCGCACTATTTCGGAGGTTGACCTGTGGGCCTACTAAGTTGACGCGTACGCAAGACTTTGTCAAATTAGTCAACAAATGATTCTAGCAACAGTGATCGTTGGATTTGAATCGAAAGGTCTTGCTGCTTCTTGAATCGCTGCTCTTCTTGCACCAGCCGCCCAAACCAACACCGGCAAGACCGCTTGCTCCTGCCTCCAGTGGCCGGCTGCCACTGAGGCCTCACCACCCCTTACTACTCCCACCGCTGGCCAGGCCCTACGAAGACGGAAGGCTCACATCACACCCGAACCAGTGAACCCTCGTACTCCTCTCTGTGTGGGCTTCCACTGCCGCGTCTTCCCCGGCTCCATGTCGTCCCCTTCCTAGGCCTCACCATCGTCCACCGCCCTGGTGCTCTCGGCGTGGCGTGGTCAACGTGGTCAAGGAACGACTTCCATCAGAAGAGTACTATATGTGGAGAGGCTGACAGCTGGGTCCACGGCAGCAGGAAGGAAGTGCCTCCTTATTACGCGAAAAATAATGATTCCTCCACCTGACAGCAGGGACCCATCGGATGGGCCACCGTATTTCGCGAAAACAACGTTTCCCCCCTGACTGCTGGGACCCACCAGGTACATCTTTGAACGATAGGAAGTGCGTCCATATTACGGGCAAAAAAATTGATTCGCCCCTGACTATTGGGACCCACCAGCTACATCTTCGCACGCAAGGAATTGCCTGACAGTCGGGACCCACCTGGTCGAAGCATATGTAGCGTTGTCATTCTGGTCGCGAATGTGTATGTACATACTGGTCGATCGGTCTGTCTGTAGGCTGCAGCGATGAACCATGGCCGTGTAAGGAAGGGCATGTGTCTTTTAGAGGTGCGCACATGTCGTAGTAGAGGTGCGCACGTAGCATGTACATGTACGTACATCGGCCAAGGTGCAAGAAAGTAAATATGGCCACGTACGTACATACGGGCGGGGTCTCGAACGCCTACTCGCGCATACGTACGGCTAGGGCTCGTGTACATGGCTGGGTCGGAACAGAGAAACTGTGTTGTCGTCGTGTTCATGCGGAGGCAACGGAATGCGTCGTGTTCATCGGGAGGCAATAGAATACGTGGTGTTCATCGGGAGCCAACCAGCTTGGATGGAACAACCAATGGAAACGAGGCCTGGCGTACCGCGGAACGGAGGAAACGACCTTGTGTTCGACCGGCCACGGTTGAAATGGGATCCTGTTCATCGGGAGGGATCTGGCGTACCGCAGAATGGAGGAAATAGACTTCTCTTGGACCTCCTACGGTTGAAATGGGGTCCTGTTGATCGGGAGGGGTTTGGCGTACCGCAAAATGGGGGAACGGACTTGTGTTGGAGCGCTACAGTCGAAATGGGGGTCCTGTTTATCGGGAAGGGTGTGGCATACCACAAATCGGGACTCCACGAGGTACTGTTCATCTCCGTCGTCGACCCCCTCCAGCCTCCACGGGCTAATGTCCACAGTCGACCTCCTCCAGCCTCCACCTACGACTGTTCATCCACGGGCTCCTATTCATCCAGCCTCCACCGCTCCTCCACCGGCAACTGTTCAACCAGCCCTCTCCACGGGGTCCTATTCAACCACCCCTCCATGCGATACTGTTCATCCAGCCCACCACCGGCTACTGTTCAACCAGCCCTCCACGGGGTCCTGTTCATCCAGCCCTTCACGGCGTGCTGTTCATCCACCCCCAACCGGCTCGATCGATCGGGGTACTGTTCATCCAGCGGCAACGGCCTCTACTACCACGGGGTCTGATAACCCACAAGATTAGGGGATAGTTGTAGCCTCTTTCGATAAGTAAGAGTGTCGAACCCAACGAGGAGCTAAAGGCAGAACAAATATTCCCTCAAGTTCTATCGAACACCGGTACAACTCTACGCATGCTTGATGTTCGCTTTACCTAGAACAAGTATGAAACTAGAAGTACTTGTTGGTGTTGTTGGATAGGTTTGCAAGATAATAAAGAGCACGCAAATAAAAGCTAGGGGCTGTTTAGATAAAGAAGCAAGTAGGTTAATATAGCGAGTGTGGAAAAGTGGTGGTAGGAGTTGTGAAATTGTCCCTAAGCAATTGACTACTTTTCTAGACCGGTAATCACTATTGCAATTCTATTTGAGGGAGAGGCATAAGCTAACATACTTTCTCTTCTTGGATCATATGAACTTATGATTGGAACTCTAGCAAGCATCCGCAACTACTAAAGATCATTAAGGTAAAACCCAACCATAGCATTAAAGTATCAAGTCCCCTTTATCCCATACGCAAACAACCTACTTACTCGGGTCTGTGCTTTTATCACTCACGCCACCCACCATAAGAAAATCATGAACATATTGCAAACCCTACAGCGGGAATCCCTCACGCTTGCACGAGATGGAGAGCACCATAGGACATCACCAATAATAAAACATGCAACTCAAACCAATCATAGCAATTCATCAATCACCGGTAGGACAACGAAAATATACTCAGACATCATAGGATGGCAACACATCATTGGATAATAATATGAAGCATAAAGCACCATCTTCAAGTAGAGGGTACAGCGGTTTGCGGGAGAGTGGACTGCTGAATATAGATGGGGGAAGGTGATGGAGACATTGGTGAAGATGATGGAGGTGTTGGTGAAGATCGCGGTGATGATGATGGCCCCCGGCAGCGCTCTGGTGCCACCGGAAGCAAGGGGGAGAGAGCCCCCCCCCTTCTTATTCTTCTTCCTTGACCTCCTCCCTAGATGGGAGAAGGGTTTCCCCTCTAGTCCTTCCCATGCCGTGGGAGGGGCGAGAGCCCCTCCGAGATTGGATCTATCTCTCTGTCTCTCTCTATTTCCGAGTTCTCAGATTCTGCCCGTTCACCGTTTCTTTTATATCTGGAGAACCGTAACTCCGATTGGGGTGAATCTTTCGCCAAGATTTTTCTCATAAAATTAGCTTTCTCACGGAAAAAGAAGAGTGTCAACCGCCATACGGGGTGCCCAGGAGATCCCAGGGCGCGCCTGCCTCCCCTGGGTGCGCCCCCCTATGTCGTGGCCCCGTCGGGCACCGTCTCGCATTGATTCTTCCTCCCAAAAATCACAAATATTCCAAAATAATTCTCCGTCCGTTTTTATCCCTTTGGACTCCATTTGATATTGGGTTTCTGCGAAACATAAAACATGCAACAAACAGGAACTGGCACTGGGCACTAGATCAATATGTTAGTCCCAAAAATAGTATAAAAAGTTGTCAAAAGTATATAAAAGTTGAATAATATTGGCATGGAATAATCAAAAATTATAGATACGACGGAGATGTATCAGCATCCCCAAGCTTAATTCCTTTTCGTCCTCAAGTAGGTAAATGATAAAAAAGATAATTTTCGATGTGGAATGCTACCTAGCATAATCTTGATCATAAGTCTAATCATGGCATGAATATTAAGACACGAGTGATTCAAAGCAATAGTCTATCATTTGACATAAAAATGATAATACTTAGGGCATCCCAACAAACAATCATGTCTTTCAAAATATCAATGCTTCCAGAACGTTATCCCTACAAAATCATATAGTATTGTATGCTCCCTTTTCTTAACAAAAGGTACCCCTCATGCCTATCCCGGTGTCAGCCAAGCAATTGTTTCATACTTTAGTATTCTCAAACTTTTTCAACCTTCACGCAATACATGAGCGTGAGCCATGGATATAGCACTATGGGTGGAAATGAATATGATGGTGGAGGTTATGTGGAGAAGACAAAAAGGGAGAAGTCTCACATCGACGCAGCTAATCAACGGGCTATGGAGATGCCCATCAATTGATGTCAATGCAAGGAGTAGGGATTTCCATGCAAGATATAAGTGTATGAAAGCTCAAACTGAAACTAAGTGGGTGTGCATCCAACTTGCTTGCTCATGAAGACCTAGGGCATTTGAGGAAGCCCATCATTGGAATATACAAGCCAAGTTCTATAATGAAAAATTCCCACTAGTATATGAAAGTGACAACATAGGAGACTCTTTATATGAAGAACATGGTGCTACTTTGAAGGACAAGTGTGGTAAAACGATAGTAACATTGCTCCTTTTCTTTTCCTTTTTTTCTTTTTATTTGGGTGGGCTTCTTTGGCCCCCTTTTTTATTTAGGCTTCTTTGGCCTCTCTTTTTCTTCTTTTTTTCTTTTTTTTCCTTTTTTTCATGGGGCAATGCTCTATAATGGTGATCATCACACTTCTATTTACTTACAACTCGATATTACAACTCGATACTGGAACAAAGATATGACTCTATATGAATGCCTCCGGCGGTGTACCGGGTTGTGCAACGATCTAGCGTAGCAATGACATCAAAAAACGGACAAGCCATGAAAACATCATGCTAGCTATCTTACGATCATTCAAAGCAATATGACAATGAATGTTCAAGTCATGTATATGATGATGATGGAAGTTGCATGGAAATATATCTCGGAATGGCTATGGAAATGCCATGATAGGTAGGTATGGTGGCTGTTTTGAGGAAGATATAAGGATGCTTATGTGTGACAGAGAGTATCGTATCACGGGGTTTGGATGCACCGACGAAGTTTGCACCAACTCTCAAGGTGAGAAAGGGCAATGCGCGGTACCGAAGAGGCTAGCAATGATGGAAAGGTAAAAGTGCGTATAATCCATGGACTCAACATTAGTCATAAAGAACTCACATACTCATTGCAAAAAATTATTAGCCCATGAAACAAAGTACTACGTGCTTGCTCTTAGGGGGGAGGTTGGTAGGAGTTAACCATCATGCGCCCCCGACCTTCATGCAAAGATAAACAATCAAAATACAATGCGCGCCAATTTGGTTACATAGTTAGTAGACCATACGTGCATGCTTCAGGAATCACAAACCTTAACACCAACATCCTTACTAAACACAACCATCTACTAGTACCTCCCACATATTATCATCTCTATATCGCAAAACTAATGCAAGGAATCAAACATATCATATTCAGCGATCTACAAGTTTATGTAGGATTTTATGACTAACCATGTGATTGACCAATTCCTGTCATCTCTCTGAATAGATAAGTGAAGCAAGAGAGTTTAATTCTTTCTACAAAAGATATGCCCACGCTCTAACAAATATAAGTGAAGCAAAAGATCATTTTACAAATGGCGGTTTTCTATGTGAAAAGAAACAGGCAATCGAAACTTCAAATGATATAAGTGAAGCACATGAAGCATTCTATAAAGCCATACTCAAAAGATTTAAGTGAAGTGCAATGAGCATTCTATAAATCAACCAAGTACTATCTCATACCATCATGGTGCATAAAATAAAAGTGAAAACTAAATGCAAAAGATGCTCCAAGGTTGCACATATCGCATGAACGAAACGAATCCGAAAACATACCGATACTTGTTGAAGAAAGAGGGGATGCCTTCCGGGGTATCCCCAAGCTTAGATGCTTGAGTCTGCTTGAATATTTACTTGGGGTGCCTTGGGCATCCCCAAGCTTGAGCTCTTTCCTCTCTTCCTTTTTCTCATATCGGGTCATCCTCGATCAAACACTTCATCCACACAAAACTTCAACAGAAAACTCGGCAAGATCCATTAGTATAATAAAGCCAATCACTACTCTAAGTACTGTAGCAAACCAATTCATATTTTGTTTTTGCATTATGTCTAATGTAATATAACTTTTCCATGGCTTAATCCACTGATATAAATTGATAGATTCATCAAAACAAGTAAACTATGCATCAAAAACAGAATCTATAAAAAACAGGACAGTCTGTAGCAATCTGAACATTCACCATACTTATGGTACCCCAAAAATTCTACCAAAATTAGGAAGAATAAAAAATTTGTACAGCAATACGGTGCAAAAAGGAATCAGAACCATTTGACGTTCCAGTTAAAAATGTAAAATCGCGCACTACAGCCAAAGTTTCTGTCCTGCACCATACAAACCAACAAGCATTGTAAACATCCTAAAGGCAAACCTTGGCACATTATTTTTATAATACAATGGAATTGTACAAGGGGATAATTATTTTTGATGAAAAGTTTCTGTAATTAAGATTCACAAAGTTTCCATGAGCATGAACAAAGTTCAAGGAGCTCTCCCACTTCAACAAAAGTTTTTGGTTCCCCTCTTTATTTTTTTTGTTTTTAGACTATATGAAAGCACACAACAGAAATAAATGACTCTCTAAAACTTCTGGTTTGTCTCCCTGGCAGCGCATTCTTTAAAGCCATTAAGCTAGGCATTTAGTGCTCAAGCAATGGATCCACCTGGATCCCAAGGTATGTCAAAGCCAATTTTAATTAACAATGATTTGTAATTAGTAGTGAGCACAAAGTAACATATATCATGCAACAACAAAGTTTAACTCTCTTCCTATGCATCGGCATCTCATAAAAGAACAATTCATGCACACCAAGTAAAGGCCAATGCATAGTATAAGCAGTTTCTTGCAATTTTATCATATTGGAAACATACAGAGGTGGAAATATAGTTCCTCTCTCATAATAATTGCAAGTAGGAGAAGCAAGCACATGCATATTACATCTATCAAAATTATCACGTGCAACGGTAAAGGGCAACCCATCAATATAATCCTTGCTAAGCATAAACTTCTCCAATATAGTGTAGTTTGGAGAAGTCGAAAAGATAATAGGACTATCATGCGTGTGTGCAATATCAACAATTTCATGTTTAACATAAGGAACTATAGCAAGTTCATCTCCATAAGCATAATTCATATTGGCATCTTGGCCATAAGCATAGCAAGCATCATCAAAAAGGGATATTTCAATAGAATCAACGGGATCATAGCAATCATCATAGCAATCATCCCTTGGTAAGCACGAAGTGGGAATTAAACAATGTATGAGTTGAAGAATTACTCTCATTAGAAGGTGGGCACGGGGGTAGCTAATCCGCTCTTCCTCCTTTTGTTCTTCGCTCTCCTCATCATCTTTTTCATCCAATGAGCTCAGAGTTTCATCAATTTCTTATTCCATAGACTCGTGCAAAATATTAGTCTCTTCTTGGACAGCAGAGAATTACTCAATATATAGTTTAACATAGGCATTAGAAGCATAATTATCATAACAATATTCAAGTATGGCAAAAAATTCAGATTTATAGAGAGTAGCATCATACTTTTCAATCAAAGAAGCAATTTCATAAGCACCCTTAAAAGCAACAAATTCTTCAATTTGTTGAACATCATAGTAATTATAAACACCCTTAACGTACGAAGATACGATTCCATTATCACTAGACAAGCATTGATAGGGAAGGTGTTTCTTAGGGTTTTCAAAACAACAAGTAAAATCATATAGTTCACATAAAGTCCAAGCATAGCATTGCAAACGATGAATTTCATCCAGTAAAAGTTTCCCTTTTTTAGATATACGGTGTCGCACATACAAGCATGCTCATCTAAAGATTTGCCCTCAACTAAGCTAGTTGGGGTTTCAGCACGAGCACATAGGGATCGAAGATGATCCAAGTAAAAAGCTTCAGTAGTGTGATAGATTTTAAGTGGTTCTTCAACCATTGGTGCAGTAGGTATAACTAATTTTTTTGGTATTTTGCATTTCCTACCCATAACTAAAGATGGAGAACAACTTAGAACAACAAATAAAAATTACATAGTGATAAAGCAAACAAGCACACACGAGAATATTCACCCCACGCTATGACTCCCCGGAAACGGCGCCAGAAAAAGGTCTTGATAACCCACAAGTGTAGGGGATAGTTGTAGCCTCTTTCGATAATTAAGAGTGTCGAACCCAACAAGGAGCTAAAGGCAGAACAAATATTCCCTCAAGTTCTATCGACCACCAATACAACTCTACGCACGCTTGACTTTCGCTTTACCTAGAACAAGTATGAAACTAGAAGTACTTTGTAGGTGCTGTTGGATAGGTTTACAAGATAATAAAGAGCACGTAAATAAAAGCTAGGGGTTGTTTAGATAAAGAAGCAAGTAGGTTAATATAGCGAGTGTGGAAAAGTGGTGGTAGGAGTTGTGAAATTGTCCCTAACCAATTGACTACTTTACTAGACCGGTAATCACTATTGCAATTCTATTTGAGGGAGAGGCATAATCTAACATTCTTTCTCTTCTTGGATCATATGCACTTATGATTGGAACTCTAGCAAGCATCCGCAACTACTAAAGATAATTAAGGTAAAACCCAACCATAGCATTAAATTATCAAGTCCCGTTTATCCCATAAGCAAACAACCTACTTACTCGGGTCTGTGCTTCTGTCACTCACGGCACCCACCATAAGCAAATCATGAACATATTGCAAACCTTACAATGGGAATCCCTCACGCTTGCGCGACACGGAGAGCACCATAGGAGAGCACCAATAATAAAACATGCAACTCAAACCAATCATAGCAATTCATCAATCACCGGTAGGACAACATGAAAGTGGAACTATCCCTAGGTGGTTTTGGTAATTCCTAACAACATATAGCTCATTGAGCTAATGCTATTTCAAGTTAAATATTTCAGGAAAGGTCAATGATTGGCTTGGCATGGATGAGAAAAGTGGACCCCTCAAAATACTAAGGATAAAAGGATTGGCTCAAGCTCAAAGCTCAAGACTCTACATTTTATATTTTAGTGATCCAAGATCACATTGAGTCTATAGGAAAAGCCAATACTATCAAGGAGGGATGAGGTGTTGCTTAATGGCTTACTTGCTAAAAATGCTTAGTGATATGCTCCAAAGCCCTCAACTACTTTCTCACATCCACATATGACCTAAACCAAAAGTCAAACTCGGCCTCACCGATTCTTTCTATCCGGCGCCACCGAGTTCAGATGTCATAGCCACTGCCACAAACCCTAGGCAAATCAGTCTCACCGATAGGGATCTCGGTCTCACCGAGATGGGATTGTATCTCTCTGTTTCCCTTCATAACGTTTCGGTACCACCGAGATGAGCGATCGGTCCCACCAAGATTTCAAAGTAAACTCTCTGTTTCCTTTTCGTAACATTTCGGTCTCACCGAAATGAGCGAGCCGGTCCCACCGAGTTTACCTGACCAACTCTCTGGTTAGCTTATTACCAAAATCGGTCCCACCGAGTTTGTGTAACCGGTCTCACCGAGATTACGTTATGCCCTAACCCTAACCATATTGGTCCTACCGAGTTGCATGTCAGTCCCACCTAAAATTCTAACGGTCACTAGATTTGCTAAATCGGTCTGACCGAGTTCTTCAATTTGGTCCCACCGAGTTTGGCAAGTAGTGTATAACGGTTAGATTTTGTGTGGAGGCTATATATACCCCTCCACCTCCTCTTCATTCGTGGAGAGAGCTATCAGAATGAACCTACACTTCCAACTTGCATTTTCTGAGAGAGAACCACCTACACTTGTGTTGAGGCCAAGATATTCCATTACTACCATATGAATCTTGATCTCTAGCCTTCCCCAAATTGCTTTCCACTCAAATCTTCTTTCCACCAAATCCAAATCCTGTGAGAGAGAGTTGAGTGTTGGGGAGTGAGGGAGTCCTAGAATAGGGAGTGTCCGGACAGCCGGACTATCATCGTCGGCCGGACTCCAAGACTATGAAGATACAAGATTGAAGACTTGGTCCCGTGTCCGGATGGGACTTTCCTTGGCGTGGAAGGCAAGGTTGGCGATACGGATATGTAGATCTCCTACCATTGTAACCGACTCTGTGTAACCCTAGCCCTCTCCGGTGTCTATATAAACCGGAGGGTTTTAGTCCGTAGGACACACAACCATTACAACAATCATACCATAGGCTAGCTTCTAGGGTTTAGCCTCCTTGATCTCGTGGTAGATCCACTCTTGTACTACCCATATCATCAATATCAATCAAGCAGGAGTAGGGTTTTACCTCCATCCAGAGGGCCCGAACCTGGGTAAAAACATCGTGTGCCTTGTCTCCTGTTACCATCCGCCTAGACGCACAGTTCGGGACCCCCTACCCGAGATCCGCCGGTTTTGACACCGACATTGGTGCTTTCATTGAGAGTTCCTCTGTGTCGTCACCGATAGGCTTGATGGCTTCTTCAATCAACAACAACGCAGTCCAGGGTGAGAATTTTCTCCCCGGACAGATCTTCGTGTTCGGCGGCTTTGCACTGCGGGCCAATTCGCTTGGCCATATGGAGCAGATCGAAAGCTACACCCCTGACCATCAGGTCAGTTTTGGAAGCCTAAACTTCACGGCCGACGTCCGCGGAGACTTGATCTTCGAAGGATTCGAGCCACAGCCGAGCGTGCCGCGCTGTCACGATAGGCATGATTTAGCTCCGCCGCCGGACAGTGCCCTGGAGGACGCACACGAGTCCGCTCTGACCCATAGTTTGGAACAAACCGCGCAGATCGAGGACAGGTGGCTGGACACCGCCTCGGGAGCTGCAACTTCTACGGCGATGGAGCCGAACACTAACCTTGTCCCTTATGAAGCTCGTGCCTCCGAGGCACCGGACTCCTTGCCGGACCCCGAACCTCCCGCGCCCCTGCCAATCGAATCCGATTGGGCGCCGATCATGGAGTTCACCGCCGCAGACATCTTTCAGCACTCACCCTTTGGCGACATACTAAATTTGCTAAAGCATCTCTCGTTATCAGGAGAACCCTGGCCGGATTGCGGTCAGGATGGTTGGGATGCGGACGACAAAGAAATTCAAAGCTCACCCACCACCCACTTTGTAGCCACTGTCGACGATCTAACCGACATGCTATACTACGACTTCGAAGACATCGACGGTATGGACGACGATGGTGGAGACGATCAAGAACCAGCGCCTACAGGGCACTGGAACACCACCTCATCATACGACATATACATGGTGGACACCCCAAAGGATGGGGACGGCGAAGATGCAGCGGAGGCAGATTCTTCTAAGAAACAGCCCAAGCGCTGACGTCAGCGGCGCCGCTCTAAATCCCTCAATAGTAAGAATGGAGATTCCGGCACCGGAGATAACAACACCCCAGAGAGTGCCGAAAACAACCCCCTCCAGCAAGATTCAGCACAGTAGGACGGGGAAGCCAGCCCTCGACAGAGAGCGGCAGACGAGGAGGATGAAAATTACATGCCCCCCTCCGGAGACGAGGCAAGGCTCAACGATGACGAATTCGTCATACCAGAGGATCTCGTCGAACAAGAGCGTTTTAAACGCAGGCTTATCTCCACAACATATAGCCTAAAGAAAAAGCAGCAACAGCTTCAAGCTGATCAAGACCTGCTGGACGACAGATGGACCGAGGTCCTCGCGGCCGAAGAGTGTGAACTCGAACGCCCCTCCGAGAGCTACCCAAAACGCAAGTTGCTCCCCCGACTAGAGGAGGAAGCATACAAACCTTCATCACCAGCGCACAATACGGCAGACCGACCACCCCGAGGTCGCGATAGAGAGGCATCTAGGCCCTCCATCAGGACCGTACCCCGGCACCGCTCGAAAAGTACGAAGCCACGAGGGAATGCGCCGGACTTGCTGGATATATTGAAGGATAAGGCAAGACAATCCAGATCTATCTACGGATCACGTGGGCGCCCCACGACCCACGACGACTACCGTCGCGCCGGATACAGCAACTCCGGCCGGGCCGAACACAAGAGACAATGCTCTCTTGAGCTATGTCGTGATATTGCTTAATATAGAGGCGCCGCACACCCTCTATGCTTCACTGACGAAGTAATGGATCATCAAATCCCTGAAGGGTTTAAACCCGTGAACATTGAATCCAACGATGGCACAACAGACCCCGCGGTTTGGATCGAAGATTATCTCCTTCATATCCATATGGCCCGTGGCAACGATCTCCACGCCATCAAGTATCTCCCACTCAAGCTCAAAGGACCAGCTCGGCATTGGCTTAATAGCTTGCGCGCAGAGTCAATTGGGAGTTGGGAGGACCTGGAAGCCGCATTCCTCGACAACTTCCAGGGCACATATGTGCGACCACTAGACGCCGATGACCTAAGCCACATAATTCAGCAGCCAGACGAATCGGCCAGACAGTTCTGGACACGGTTCTTAACAAAGAAAAATCAAATCGTCGACTGTCCGGATGCAGAGGCCCTCGCAGCCTTCAAACATAACATCCGCGATGAGTGGCTGGACCGGCACCTAGGACAGGAAAAGCCGAAATCCATGGCAGCCCTCACATCACTCATGACCCGCTTCTGTGCGGGAGAGGACAGCTGGCTAGCTCGCAGCAACAACCTCAGCAAAAATGCTGGCAGTCTGGATACTAAGGACCACAATGGCAAGTCGCGTCGAAACAAAAACAAACGCCGCGTTAACGGCGATAACAATGAGGATACGGCTGTCAACGCCGATTCAGAGGCTCTAAACCCGGTCAGCGGAAGAAGCCATTCAAAAGAACTACTCCGGGTCCGTCCAATTTGGACCGAATACTCGACCGCTCTTACTAGATATATGGCACCCCCGAAAAGCCAGCTAATCACACAAACAGAGATAGTTGGGTATTCACGCAGGCAGGCAAGTTAATTGCCGAAAACAATGACAAGGGGCTGCACAGCGACGACGAGGAAGAGACTCGGCCGCCGAACAGTAGAGGATAGAAAGGTTTTCCCCCACAAGTGCGGACGGTAAACATGATATACGCAACCCATATACCCAAGAGGGAGCGGAAGCGCGCACTTAGGGACGTATACACGATGGAGCCAGTCGCCCCGAAGTTCAATCCATGGTCCTCTTGCCCGATCACTTTCGATCGAAGGGACCACCCTACCAGTATCCTTCATGGTGGGTTCGCCGCATTGGTCTTAGACCCAATCGTCGATGGATTTCACCTCACTAGAGTCCTGATGGACGGCGGCAGCAGCCTGAACCTGCTTTATCAGGATACAGTGCGCAAGATGGGCATAGACCCCTCAAGGATTAAACCTACAAAGACGACCTTCAAAGGCGTCATACCAGGTGTTGAGGCCAATTGTACAGGCTCAGTCACACTGGAAGTGGTCTTCGGATCCCCGGGTAACTTCCGAAGCGAGGAGTTAATCTTCGACATAGTCCCGTTCCTGAGTGGCTATCACGCTCTGCTCGGAAGAACTGCATTTGCAAAATTCAATGCAGTGCCGCATTATGCATACCTCAAGCTCAAGATGCCAGGTCCTCGTGGAGTCATCACGGTCAACGGAAACACTGAACGCTCCCTCCGAACGGAGGAACACACAGCGGCTCTCGCGGCAGAAGTACAGAGCAGCCTTTTAAGGCAATTTTCGAGTCCGGCTGCTAAAGGACCGGACATGGCCAAATGCGCCCGGAGTAACATCAATCAAGACCACCTGGCACGTTCCGAGCACGCGTAGCAATGCGGCCCCAACCCAAGCCCTTGCATGATTGCAAGACCAGCTCTTCGCGTACATCATTACGCTCTGGAGATACCATGGGCATAAGGGGGAGGGGCACGACCACGACAGGCCCAGAGTGCGGCTTAATCACACCAGGGGCTCCCAAGTGTGTCACTCTTTTTTCTTCTTTTTTTATTTTTCCACAGGACTCCGTTCACCAGAAGCCCTGTCCGGCAGTAGATCTGCCGAACTCACGATGCAACAGCCAGGGAGGGACAAAGGCTACGACGAACACTCAGGTGGTCTCCATTATGAACATTAAATTTGTTAAAAACACCAGTTCGTAGCCTACCCCTGGAGGGGGATATGTTTAATTAGTCCAATCCCTTGCTTACCGCACTACTTGTATCGTTCTGCACTAATAGCAGAATTCCTTGAATAAATAATGCAACACTTTTTGCCTATAATTGCATTACCTTTTTTTTACATATATGCTCATTAATGACATCTTGCACCCGTACATTTTGGTATGGCAGAATACACCAGGGGCTTGTGTTCCCCGCATTATGGTGTGACAAGTCCGAACACTTTCACAAGTGCGGCACCCCGAACTTATAGCATTATATGCATCGGCTCTGAATCATGTCTTTCAGTAGTTGGGTTTGCCCGGCTCCCATGTTTTGGTACCTTACGTTCCGTTCCGTCGGCGAAGGTAGCACTGGGAGAACCACTGCGATTGCACCCCGGTTGAGCTGGGCGAGCGCCTTAGTGGAGAAAGCTAAAACTGACTGTCATGATAAGGCGGTAGACAGGTCGCTGTTCGAGAGGTCTTTTCGAGTCCCTAAAGACTTATGCCGCTTCGAGCAAGGAACCGGCTGTGTCCGGCCCAGGCGTGGATAGCGCCCCGAACTCGGTCTTCCAAATACTAGGGGCTTCGCCGAAATTTAAAATTATAGAATTCTATGGCTAAGTGAGAGTGTTCAAGCATTATAAGTCCGGTTGCCTTGTTCGTTGTCTTGAGCGCCTCCCTAGATGGACCCAAAAATGGGAACAAGAGTGCTCAAGTTTATCCCAAACACCCCAGCACTCGTGGCATGGGGGCTGAAGCTGACGACTTGCCATCTCTGAGATTTTATAAACGGCCGCACAGAAGGTAATATTTTAAATCAAACAAGCATTGCTTAGCGCATATGAACAAAGTTTTCAGCGCACAGGATAACACATTGCGAGTTTACTCAATAATTACATCTTTGGGGCACTCATCCGCAATCTTGCGGGCACCCTTCAGGACACTCTTATAGTACATTTCGGGCGTACGATACTCCTTGCCCGCCGGCGGCGCGTCTGTGATAAGCCTCTCAGCATCCAGCCTGCCCCAGTGCACCTTTGCGTGGGCAAGGGCCCGACGGGCACCTTCAATGCAGGCGGAGCTCTTGATGACTTCCACCCAGGGGCACGCATCCACCAGCCGCCGAACGAGGCCAAAGTAGCTCCCAGGCATGGCCTCTCCAGGCCACAGCCGGACTATGAGGCCCTTCATGGCCTGCTCGGCTACCTTGTGGAGCTCGACCAGCTGCTTCAGCTGGTCACTAGGGGGCACCGGGTGTCCGGCCTCAGCGTACTGAGACCAGAAGTCCTTCTCCGTTGAGCTCCCCTCCTCGGCCCGGTAGAATGCGGCGGCATCAGACATGCTGCGAGGCAGATCTGCAAACGCCCCTGGAGAGCTCCGAATTCGGGTAAGTAACAAGTAATTTACATTCACATGCCTGCTTTGCATGCAAAATGCCTTACCCGCCGCTATCTTGTTCACCGACTGAATCTTCTGGAGGGCCTTATGGGCCTCGGCCTTAGCGGCTTTGGCACTTTCAAGAGCCGAGGAAAGCTCGGACTCTCGAGTCTTCGAGTCGCGCTCCAAAGTCTCATGCTTTTCCATGAGAGCCTGGAGCTCTTGCCGCACCTCCGCCACCCGCGCCTCCTATTTCTCTCGCTCCGCTCGTTCCGCGGCCGCATTGCGTTCGGCCGCGGACAAGGCCTCCTTGAGGGTCGCCACCTCGTTCGTGGCACCTGCAGTACCCACGTTATCCTTGTTATTTCTATTGCAACCAAAATCCTTTTCTGTAAGGTACAAATTTCAAAGTGGTGTTACTCACCTTCTTTGTCCTCAAGCTGCTTCTTGGCAAGGCCGAGCTCTTGCTCGGACCGCTCGAGGTCCTGCTTCAATGCACTGACCTCCGGAGTCAGTGCGGCAGAGGTCAGCAGCGGAGCCTGCAAACCCATATTGACATAATTTTCAGCACTCCTGCGTATATTTTTTTTAGATCCTCAATCCGGTTTTTCTTTCCGAACACCAAACCGAGCATCAGGGGCTACTGTCTATGTGGTATTACATTACATATTTTAAACTTCTTACCTCCAAGCCTGTTAGAAGGCTACTGCAGGCTTCGGTCAGCCTGCTCTTGGCAAGCTGAACCTTCTGAATCACCGCACTCATGATAGTGCGGTGTTCTTCCTCGATGGAAGCGCCGTTAAGCGCCTCCAACAAGTTGTCTGGCGCCTCTAGTTGGACGGAGGCTGCCGGCGTCACGGTCTTGCCCTTCTTACGAAGGGGCCGCCTGCCGGACTCCGAAACCACTGCGGGTTCCGGCATGGAGTCCGGCGCAAAGTCCGGGAGGCTGCCTTGCGGCACCTCCGGAGCCTCCTCCTGATGGGTCCCCTCCTGGGATCCCACCTCGGCGTCGTCAGCATCACGAGGGGTGGAGGCGGTCGGGATGGAATCCACGTCCGACGGAGCCAAGGACCCGCTCGACGAAGCCGGGAGATCATCATCGGCCGTACTACAGGTAGTGTGCGGCATTAGAAGGACACTATGTGACACAAAAGAGATATTGTAAATCATTCAGGAATCCGGATACTTACGATCTTGCCGGAGGCCTGGCCCTTGAGGGCCACTCTTCGTCGCCAACATTGGCGTTGGCGGAGCTGTCCGGGCGAAGAGTCCTTCCCCTCTTGGACACTTCGGCCTCCTCCATTGGGGAAGCCTTCCTCTTCCTCTCTCCCTCCTCCGGGAGAGAGTCCTCTTTCTCCTCCTCGTCTTCCGGGGAGGAGTCCGCCTCGGAGCCATCGGACGATGAGTCCGATATCACCTGGCGCCGGGAACTTCTTCGAGTTCCCGTGGCCTTCTTCTTGGCCTTCTTCTCCGGCACCACATAAAGTGCCGGGACTAGCAGCCCCGTCAAACGGGCGTCCGCTGGGTCTTCGGGAAGGGGAGCCGGACAGTCTACCTGTCCGGACGTCCTCTGCCAGTCCTGTCAAAGGCATTGGGGGTTTTAGATCCCGCATAGAATTAAACTATGAAAGAAAATAACTGTCCCATAGAGGATAACAAAGCTTACCTCGCCGGCCGGGCGCTTGCTGAATCCGCGATCTTCAGTCGCGGACGCGGGGGCTTCTCCGCCCTTGAATAGCACCCTCCAGGCAGCTTCGTACGTTGTGTCGAAGAGCCCGCTGAGGGTCCGGTGCTGAGCCGGATCAAACTCCCACAAACTCCCACGAGCATGACCTAGATCACATTGACAAGCCTAAGCTTCTTGTTCACCAAGGTCTGGAGACAGGACTGGAGTCCTGTCAGCTCCTCCGAACTGCCCCATAGCAAGCCCTTCTCTTTCCAGGAGGTGAGCTGCATGGGGATACCAGATCTGAACTCGGAGGCCGCTGCCCATTTAGGGTCACGCGGCTCGGTGATGTAGAACCACCCCGATTGCCATCCCTTGATGGACTCCACGAAGGCCCCCTCGAGCCAGGTGACGTTGGGCATTTTGCCCACCATGGCGCCTCCGCACTCCGCTTGAGCGCCCTTCACCACCTTCGGCTTGACATTGAAGGTCTTGAGCCACAGGCCGAAGTGAGGCCGGATGCAGCGGAAGGCCTCGCACACGACGATAAACACCGAGATGTTGAGGATGAAGTTCAGCGCCAGATCGTGGAAATCCAGGCCGTAGTAGTACATGAGCCCCCGGACGAAGGGATGAAGTGGGAAGCCCAGTCCGCGGAGGAAGTGGGGAAGGAATACGACCCTCTCATGGGGCCTGGGGGTGGGGATGAGCTGCCCCTCATCGGGCAGCCGGTGCGCGATGTCGCTGGAAAGGTATCCGGCATCGCGCAACTTTTTTATGTGCTCCTCCGTAACGGAGGAGGCCAACCACTTGCCTCCCGCTCGAGACATGGCTGGAGAAGGTCGAGACGAGATATGCGGACTTGGGCGCTGGAGCTCGAGTGCGCGGAGATGGATAAGCAAAGGAGGAAGAAGGCGTAGGTAAAAAGGTGGATCTTTATCCCCTTATATATAGGCGGATGAAAACTATGCGTCCCCACCGGCCTGGTAAAACTCGCTTATCTCCCAAGCGCCACCATCAATGGCGTGGTTGGGTTACCCACGTCCGTATTGATGGGAATCCCGGAATAAGGGGAATACGATCTCTGCTTCGACAAGACGTGCCAAGGAAACCGCTTCGCTAAACGCGCTGAGGTGGTATAATAAAAAACGATTCAAGTAAAGGCTTGGTGGTTGTATGACGTCATGCCACAAAATACGTCAGCAGATTGAACTTGTGTACATATTATTCTCTCTACGGTGGAATGTGGAATTTATTTTGCAGAGGCGGACACTATCCTAGTGTTCACAATCTTCTATGAATTATTCGGAGGAGGAACCCGCCTTGCAATGCCGAACAATATGCGCGCCGGACTCATCGTCATTGAAGCCCGGTTCAGGGCTACTGAGGGAGTCCTGGACTAGGGGGTGTCTGGACAGCCGGACTCCAAGACTATGAAGATACAAGATTGAAGACTTCGTCCCGTGTCTGGATGGGACTTTCCTTGGCGTGGAAGGCAAGCTTGGCGATACAGATATGTATATCTCCTACCATTGTAACCGACTCTGTGTAACCCTAGCCCTCTCCGGTGTCTATATAAACCGGAGGGTTTTAGTCCGTAGGACACACAACCATTACAACAATCATACCATAGGCTAGCTTCTAGGGTTTAGCCTCCTTGATCTCGTGGTAGATCCACTCTTGTACTACCCATATCATCAATATCAATCAAGCAGGAGTAGGGTTTTACCTCCATCGAGAGGGCCCGAACCTGGGTAAAAACATCGTGTCCCTTGTCTCCTATTACCATCCGCCTAGACGCACAGTTCGGGACCCCCTACCCGAGATCCGCCGGTTTTGACACCGACAGGGAGACTATCATTTGAAGCACAAGAGCAAGGAGTTTATCATCAACACACCATATGTTACTTCTTGGAGAGTGGTGTCTCCTAGATTGGCTAGGTGTCGCTTGGGAGCCTCCGACAAGATTGTGGAGTTGAACCAAGGAGTTTGTAAGGGCAAGGAGATCGCCTACTTCGTGAAGATCTACCGCTAGTGAGGATAGTCCTTCGTGGGCGACGACCATGGTGGGATAGACAAGCTTGCTTCTTCGTGGACCCTTCATGGGTGGAGCCCTCCATGGACTCGCGCAACCGTTACCCTTCGTGGGTTGAAGTCTCCATCAACATGGATGTACGATAGCACCACCTATCGGAACCACGACAAAAACATCCGTGTCTCCAATTGCGTTTGAATTCTCCAAACCCTTCCCTTTACATTCTTTCAAGTTGCATGCTTTACTTTCCGCTGCTCATATACTCTTTGCATGCTTTCTTGACTTGTGTAAAGACTGCTTGACTTGTGCTAAGTTAGCTAAAATCTTCCAAAGACTAAAATTGGGAAAAGGATAAGTTTTTATTTGGTCAAGTAGTCTAATCACCCCACCTCTAGACATACTTTCGATCCTACAAGTGGTATCAGAGCTTTGGTCTCCATTTGCTTTGATTTCCATAGCTTTTGGTGGTCATAGCCTTGGTTTCACAACCTAGGAGAGTATGGCGTCAAGCGAGGGAAACTATCACCGTAGAGGTCCTTACTTTGATGGTACTAATTTTGCTAGTTGGAAGCATAAGATGAAAATGCATATTCTTGGACATAACCCCGCCGTTTGGGCTATTGTGTGTATTCGCTTGCAAGGTGAATTCTTTGATGGGAGAGAACCAAACCGTGAAGCTAGCGCGGAAGAGATGAAGATGCTGCAATACAATGATCAAGCTTGTGATATCCTCTTCAACGGATTGTGCCCCAAAGAATTCAACAAAATCAGCCGTCTTGAGGATGCAAAGGAAATTTGGGATACTTTGATTGATATGCACGAAGGTACCGACTCCGTCAAGGAATCCAAGTTGGATGTGCTTCAAAGTCAGCTTGACAAGTTCAAAATGAAGGATGGTGCAGGTGTCACTAAAATGTACTCTAGGCTTGCTCTTATCACCAATGAGATTGCCGGCTTAGGAAGTGAAGAGATGACCAACAAATTCCTCATCAAGAAGATCTTAAGAGCTTTGGACGGAAAATATGATACCGTGTGCACATTGATGCAAATGATGCCAAATTACAAAGATCTCAAGCCAACGGAAGTCATTGGAAGAATTGTTGCTCATGAGATGTCACTCAAGGATAAGGAGGAATTTCACAACAAGTCAAGTGGTGCTTACAAAGCCTCTTGTGAAGCCCCCACATCATCAAGTGAGAAACAAACCTTCAATGAAGAATTGATCCTAATGGTGAAGAACTTCAACAAATTCTAAAAGAGTAGAAGCAAAGAGAGAAGCTCCAAGTCAAGGTCCTACAATGACAAAAGATCTTCTAGTCGAGAGCGTAATTGCTATAATTGTGGAAGACCCAGACACTATGCCAATGAGTGTACGACACCCTACAAAAGAAGAGAAGAATCACCACCAAGAGAGAGGAGGAGTAGAGATGATCGTTATGAACGAAGAACATCTGAGAGAATCAAGGATTCGGAAAGGAAGGACAAGTCATCAAGGAGCTACAAAAAACGAAGACATCAAGCTCATGTTGGTGAATGGGTATCCGGCTCCGACTCCGACAATCACTCCGAGAGAAGCTATCACTCTGACTCCGAATATACTCAAGATGAAGGTGTTGCCGGTCTAGCACTTGTGTCAACCAACTCCTACGGCATATTTGATTCACCAAATGAAGGACTTGGAAGATGCTTCATGGCTAAAGGCCCAAAGGTATCACACCCCGAGTATGTTGATGTCAATAGTGAGGAAGATGACTTGTTAGGTGATGATGATTTACTTGTTGACAACTCTAGTGATGAATACTATGATGAAACGTCAATTAATCATGCTAATCAAGATAAAACGAATGACAATGATAAGGAGAAGCTTGATCTTCTAACTAAAGAACTAAACACTCTTAAGTTAGCTCATGAAACTATCTTAGAAGATCATCGAGAACTTTTAAGGACTCATGAGAAGTTACGCTTTGAAATGCTCAACCTTGAGCAAGAGCATGGGTTCTTAAAGGCAATCAATGATGATCTTCGTAAAAAAAGTTCTTCTTACATTGCCAAGCGTTTACTCTTATCTACATACATGCCTCAAGTCAAGTCTAGTAAAAAGAACAAGAAGGATTCTTCCTCTAGTACTAACAATAATCATGCTAAATCCAATGTTGTTGCTTCTAGTAGTTCTCTTGATTTCACTAATGATTCTCTTAGCCAAGCTACACTTGAGCAAGAAAATAGCTTATTGAAGGGAATTATAGAGAAAGGTGTTTACAAGAGCCTTGCCAGGAGTAAGCAATTCGAGGAAATTGTACGCAAGCAAGGAAGGCACCGGAAGAACCAAGGTGTTGGTTTTGAACGAAAGTTCAATGCCAATGGAGTTGAGTGGGAAGAAGATCAATACCCCAAGGTGAAGTTTGTTCCTCAACAAGAGAAGTATGATCCTACTTCCTTCAAAGAGACACAAGCTCAAGATGATCTTCCACCACAAGACCACAAGCAAAAAAGGCAAGGACAAGCTTCAAGAGGAGATTGATGCATTTGAAGAAGCTCCTAAGGCCTCGGTCAAGTGGGTTCCCAAGACTACATCTAGTTCTACTTCATCAAGTATGACTACAACTCCAAGGATTCCCATAAAGATGATGTGGACCCCGAAGAAGAAGAACTAGAGAGTTCTTGAGGGTGACTCCGCCAACATATTTCACTCATATAATTTTGGCAATAACAAGTGCAATCAACTTCCACATCTTGCACTATTTCAAAGAGTCACAAACCCTCTTGTTGGTAAGACAAGGGACAAGGTAACCTAATGCTTTCATAGACATCATCTTGTGTGTGCATCACTCTATGTCTATGGATATCCTTGTTTGTTCCTTGTGGTACTAACCCGTGTAGGTATTGAAAGTGCAACTCACTCCAAAGGATTGCTCCAAATGATCTACATCAACATTGAGCATCCACATCTTCAACACCTACATGAAGTCATCATCGACAAAACCCAAGGTTAGTTCATCCCTCTTAAGGGGGGATCTCACATCTAGGGGGAGCTTTACTCTAAGAATTGAGTCAAAGCAACTCTAATGGTGTGAACACAACAATGCATTATGTAAAATTGGTAACCCCACTTGTGCTGAAATGATGAGTATGACCTATGATCAAATGTTATCATTTGACTCCTAAGTCAATATACTCATATATAGATGACCTAGGCATCGCCAATTGCTTTATAGATGCTAGAATTGGTTGTGCATACTTTGCCACATATTTTATTTGCCATTTTATTGTGTGAGCATGTTGGTTGCATATTTTACTCATTCGAGGACATCCACTTGTTGTTTTGATTGTTTGGTTCCTTTTTCTTTTGCCAAGTGGATGGACAGGAATGCCTAAGAATCCTCTCTAGCTATCTATGCTTTTCTTGTCTCAAACTCTATTCATGCTACATCACAAAATTTGATCAAGTCAGATTCGAACCACTCTGTGTGAGGAGCACACGGAGTCCCCGATTCGTTATAGACTTAAACCTCCAAATCTTCTTTGTGCTTCTCGGTCTGACCGATTCCTCCATTTCGGTCATACCGAGATCACTAAGTCGATCTAGGTTTTCAATCTCGGTGCAACCGATTTGAACGTTTCGGTCACACCGAGTTGCTGTAACTGCTTGCAGTTATGCATCTTGGTGCCACTGAGTTGTTCCACTCGGTCACACCGAAAGGGTTAGGCTATATATATCCACGGGTCAAATTTTGGAAATTTCTCCGAACTCTTTCGCCCGCGCTCAGCCTGCTGTGCCTCCCTGGGTCTCCGAATCATCCTCCTCGTTGCCAGCTGCCTCCCGCCGCTGGTCTCCGCCACCGTCAACGGGAATCGACTCTATCGTTGCCGCCGTAGCAAGTCCATCGCCGAACTAGGGTATGGACTTGGTCTTTGTGCTATTCCTAACTCCAAATCTATAGCACATTGTGTTGCCATTAATCTTGCCACGATTGTGATCATCTTATCCACCGAAAACACTCCGTAGATTAGAGGTGAATTGAAAATTTAGGGTTAGGTTTCCGCTGGAACCATCTCAAACCAACTGAGTTGTAGAACTCGGTATCACCGATTCGGCTAAGGCCATTGCACATGTAATTCTCGGTCTGACCGAGAATTGCAAATCGGTGTGATCGAGTTCAGGACTTTGTGAAACCCTAGCAGTCTCGGTGCCACCGAAGTGTGACTCGGTCTAACCGAGTTCACTAGTTTAGGTTCCAAAAGCTGCTTCGGTATCACCGAGTTTACAAATCGGTAGATCCGAAATACTTTCTGTGGAAAATTAAACTAAGTTTTTGACTCATTTTCCTTTGCAAAAACCTCTGTATTTAGTGATGCTCATCTATTTTACCTCATCTATATCTATTCACAGGGTCTGCTGTCAGTGTTTGCAATATGTCTGATCAGAGTGACAGTCAGAACAAGTCAGAGGAGCAGGTTCAGATAAGTGAGGGCACTAGTCCCTCTAGCAGCTATGATGAGGGTAGCAGGAGCACACCCAGCAACTTACCCAAGGCAGCCACCAGGGCCAGAAAGAAGAAAACCTCAGATTCTGAGGATGAAGACTATGTGGCTGTTGAGGATGAGGCCACTTCCAAGAAGAAGGTGCTCAAGAAAGAGTATGGCACAACTGCTGCTACTAAGCCAGGAATGCAGAGGAAGGCACCTGCAAGAAGGATTCCAACTTCCAAACCTAGGAAGGTTGCCACTGGAGAAACCATGAAATTCACACTTCAGTTAGAAGATGAAGCTGTTGGCCAAGACAAGAAGAAAAGGAGAGTCAGAACCACTACTGCCAAGGTCCTTGGCAAGCCCTCTATGAGGAGAGACTCTGAAGAGGAAGAAGAGGAAGAGGTTGCTGCACTAGCACCCAAAGCTCAGAATCTTATGGGTGATGCCATCAGGTCAGGGGCTGCTTCATCAAAGCCCAAAGAAGCTCCCAAAGCTGCTGCTCCAAAGCCCAAATCTGCACCCAAGAGGTACACCAGGAGCATTCCTGCTGTAGAGAAGAACAAGGCCCCAGTGCCTAAAGCTGCTGTTGAAGAAGAAGATGATGAGGAACATGTCTTGAGAAAGTTGAAGCCCAAAATTCCAGATCACAATGATGTTCATCCTGTGGCTGAGGATATGAAGCTGAGGAAGGATGCAGGACTCAGGCAGTGGAGATTGAATGATCCCTATGCAGTCAGGAGGAGAACTGTTGTGGACTACTGTTGGATGTCGGGTTCCGGCAGACCCTTGAGGTTCGAACACTGGGGTGCGCACGAAGATCTCTCCCCTACCAGCTCACGTCTCGAAGTCTCGCAAAGATCTAAGCAAGAAAGATGAACACACAAGGGACACGAGATTTATACTGATTTAGGCCACCATTATGGTGTAATACCCTACTCCAGTGTGTGGTGAGGTGGATTGCCTCAGGGGCTGATGATGAACAGTACAAAGGGAGAACAGCCTCGCGAGGGGCTGTTCTTGAGCTGGTGCGATGAACTGCTTGGGTGAGTTAAGTCGCTTCTCTCTCTCTCTCTCTCTCTCTCTCTCTCTTTGGTTGATCTCCAGATTATTCTTTTTTACCTTGTGGGTGGCTAGTCCTATTTATAGGCGGAGGCCTTGGGCCTCTTCCCAAATAATGAGCGGGAAGGGCGCCAACAACTGGCCATTTTGAAGGGAACATCTGGTACACTTATCCTGACTAAAGTTGGTCTTCGACTCCCAAAGGTCCTGATGCTGACGCCGCCCTGGGCTCCACGATGATCTCCATCCTGCCTTTCTGCTGGTCTTGGTCATGTTGCACCGAAACGGTAACCTTTGCCCGATGCCTTGGCCTGTTCTTGCCCCCTTAGCACCGAAAGGGAAACAAGGACACTCCGCTGGCCGGCACCCGCCTGACACCCACCTGGCCTCCGATCGTCATGGCTTGCGTCACAGGCCCCTCGGGAGGTGACCTGCCTTGATCTCTCTGCCTCCTCGTGAGCCTGCCTGAGGAGGCTGCTCCTGAGGAAGCTCCCTGCAGTCCGCCCCGCGAGGCTTGGCCCCTCACGAGGGTCTTGAGCTTGAGCTGATGAAGCTGGGCTGCATTGGGCCCCCACTTGAGCCAGGCCGCAGGCTGCAGGCAGGCAAGTCTGGGGACCCCTGTTCCTGGAACGCCGACCGTAGCCCCCGGGCCCAAGGCACGCCCGGACTTGTCTTAGCAGAGAAGTGAAGGGGCAAGTGCGAAGCGCCGCGGGTCCCAACAGCCTGCGGCCTTGGGTGCTGCGTGGCGGTTGATTGGGCGTGGGCGTCTCCGCTTTCCCATGACGCCTCGGCAACCGCACGACTTGACAAGTCCCTGCATGCAAAGACAGGTCATGATTACCTGCGATCGTGGAGGCTGACGGTTGGCCTCCTCTGGCTATAAGTACGGAACGGTGTGAGCCGCTCCAGTTCATCTCCCTCTGCTACTCCTCCTCTTCTTTGCTCCGACTGCTCGCTATCTCCATGGCTCCGCCGAAGAGGTTCTCGGCCGCAGAGAAGGGATAAGCTCGCCAGGAAGGGCCCGACTCTCCTCCGACCAACCGCAGTCGGGGCCACCCCCGCAAGCACCCTGCGTCCCCCGTGGTGGCTTCCCGCCGTCACGGAGGCGGCTCCCTGCATGGCGACGAGCACCCGGTCGTCGACGGGAGGCACGCTATGGCTGCACGACCCCCAGACCATGCTTCCGCTCGGCGGAAGTGCTGCCAGAGTTTGTCATGTGGTTGGCGGACCTGACCAGCACTTGGCTCCAGCTTCCTCGCTTCTTCATAGGTGAGCTTCCGGCCAGCGCTGCAGGCGGCCTCTGGCTTCAGGCGGACGGCTGCTGCAGTAGGGCATCCTGGGCTTTGCTGGAGGTTTCCGCCGCCGGGGGTTTGGCCCTGACCAGCGGCTGGCAAACTTTTGCCCGCGCGCGTGGCCTGGGCCGGCGGTGCACCCTGCACTTCAGGTTTGACGGCGACGCCACCCTCTATGTGAGGGCGTTCGGGGAAGACGGTCACTGCGCTGGGTGCTGCCCCGAAGACGATGACCGTGGCAGGGCGCCCAGCCTCGGCGTCACTCGGGATGAAGATGGCGGCAGGCGCGTAGGTTGCCGTGCCCGGGGCTCGCCAAGCTTTGGCGACTCTTCTTAAGGCAGCAACTCCTCCAGCGGGGGTCGCGACCAGCCTCCACGTTGTCACGACCGCCTGGGGGAAGGTAGCGGGCCGGTCCGCGGTCGCGCCTCAGTGAAGCGAGAAGAGGGAATCTTACCGAGCTCCGGAGGCAGTACGAGCCCTCGTCGTGGGCTGGTGCCGAGCTGGTCATGCCCGTTTTGCCTTTCTTCTTTTCCTGCAAAAAGAGGGAGTAGTGTAGGGCCCCACGGGGGCATGTTGAACTGTCATTGTTAATTATCATGTTGTTTCCGCTATTTCCGTGCTCCTTTTACGTGTTGTGTACCCGTGTCCGGGAGTTACTTAACCCGTGGAGGCTTGTAGCGGTCTTTGCCTCCCGAGGTCAAGGCCTTGCCGTGCCCTTTATGTCCTACAAGGGTTAGTCAAGAGGGGTAGCTTTTGGTTTGGTTGTGGGGGCGACCGACCCAGGTCCCGTGCTCGTGTCGCGATGCCCGTGGGGCAAGGACTGGGAGTGGTGCTCCCTCAGCGGACCCGGATAGGAGGGCTTTAGGCGACCGAGGCAGAAAACAATCACGAGAGCACCCGCGTACCTCCCTCGCAAGACTTGCGCGTGGTAAAACCAAAGCAGGTGAGCCAAAAAGGAGAAAGGGGGGCTCGAGCCAGATGCAAGGATAGCTTCGATAAAACTCCAAATAGGAAAGAACAAGCCAACCGCAGAAAGCAAATGAAAAAGCGGCGTCCGGCACCTAATCTAGTCTTCGACGTCTTCTCACCAGCGCGGAGCTAAGTGCTGCCACTGGGCGTGGGTGGGAGCCCCTGAGGCCCGAGGGCGGCACACCGGAGACTCCGGGGCATGTACAGCCCCACTCATTATTACGTGAGAGTGTCACGGGCGGCGAGCTTCACAGGCATTGGCCTTCTTCACAGGCACCGGGCTTTCTCCAAAATGCGGTAACTTCACAGGCGTTGGCCATCTTCGCAGGCACCAGGACTTCTCCAAAATGCGGTAACTTCACAGGTGTTGGCCTTCTTCACAGGCACCGGGCCTTCTCCAAAATGCGGTAGCTTCACAGGCGTTGGCCTTCTTCATAGGCACCGGGCCTTTTCCAGAGGCACTAGGCCTCGCTTAGGGGTAGAATCTCCAGAGATGTTGAATGTTCCATGCGTTTTGGATGGGTACTCCCTCTTGGGTCTCTAAGCGCGCGGAGCCGAGCCTGGAAACATCAACAACCTTGAATGGGCCCTCCCACATGGGAGAGAGCTTGTGCAACCCTTCCCCGGAGTGGACCCGCCTAAGCACGAGGTCCCCTACCTCAAGAGTACTGGGGCAGATGTTGCGGCAGTGGTACCGCCGCAGCGCCTGTTGATACCTTGCCGCTCGCAGTGCGGCCTCTCGACGTCGTTCCTCCCCCGTCACAAGATCCGTCCCCCGCATGGCGTCCTGCTGTGCCTCGTCGGACGCCAGGACCCGTGCGGAACGACGCCTGACCTCATGAGGGAGGACTGCCTCAGCTCCATAGACGAAGAAGAACGGAGTCTCACCAGTTGGTTTGGCCATGGTCGTGCGGATAGACCACAACATGGACTGGAGCCCGTCGTACCAGCCCCTGCCACATGCCTCCAGCTTCTTCTTGAAGGTCCTGGTTGTGAGGCCCCTCAGGACCTCTGCATTGGCTCGCTCAGCCTGACCGTTGCTCCGGGGGTGTGCTACCGAAGCGTAGCATATCTGTGTTCCAAGGTTAGCACAATATGTTTTGAAGAGGTTACTGGTGAATTGTGAACCGTTGTCGGTGATGATGCGGTTAGGCACTCCGAAGCGGCTCACGAGGCCCTTGATGAACTTGACCGCGGAGCCTGCGGGGATGGTGCGGACAGCTTCCACCTCAGCCCACTTGGTGAACTTGTCCACGGCAACATAGAGATAGTGATAGCCCCCCGGCGCCCGAGGGAACGGGCCCAGGATGTCCAGCCCCCAGACTGCGAACGACCATGAAAGGGGTATAGTCTGCAGACCCCCGCCGACTGATGGATCTGCTTGGCATGGAATTGGCAGGCCTCACAAGCCTTCACTAGCTCCACGGCGACACTGAGTGTCGTGAGCCAATAGAACCCGCTGCAGAACGCCTTGCCAACGAGGGTCCTTGATGATGAGTAATGCCCACAATCTCCACCGTGTATGTTTGCCAGCAGCTCCTTCCCTTGCTCTTTGGAAATGCAACGCAGGGACACATCATTTGGTCGCCTCCGGTAGAGCTCTCCATCCTTGATGCAGTAGGCCGTGGCCTGTCGTGCCACACGCTCCGCTTCCTCCTCCTTCTCCGGCAAGGTCCCTTGTGTCAGGTAGTTCCTGAGCTCTGCGATCTAGCATCCTTCCTAAGGCTCCAACGCAAGGAGCAGGCGTGCTCCTGAGGCCGGGCCGCATACCAGGGCTCCCGAGGCAGGCGGCTGGGGGAGCTCTTCCCGAGGCTGCGCCGTGCTTGATAGTGACGGTGTTGCCAAGGGCTTGAAGAGTCGCTCCTCGAAGACGCCTGGCTCCTGACTTAGCCGCATGGATGCCCTTTTGGCAATGTCATCAGCCTCTTGATTGGTGCCGCGAGGCACATGCTGCAGCTCCAGTCCCCAGAACTGCTTCTCCATCTTGTGGACCTCCGCGAGGTAGGCTTCCATGTGCTCATCCTTTGGCTCGTTGATGACCCACAAGTATAGGGGATCTATCGTAGTCCTTTCGATAAGTAGGAGTGTCGAACCCAACGAGGAGCAGAAGGAAATGATAAGTGGTTTTCAGCAAGGTATTCTCTGCAAGTACTGAAATAAGTGGTAACAGATAGTTTTGTGATAAGATAAATGGTAACGAGCAACAAGTAACAAAAGTAAATAAAGTGCAGCAAGGTGGCCCAATCCTTTTTGTAGCAAAGGACAAGCCTGGACAAACTCTTATAATAGGAAAAGCACTCCCGAGGACATATGGGTATATCGTCAAGCTAGTTTTCATCACGCTCATATGAGTCGCGTTCGGTACTTTGATAATTTGATATGTGGGTGGACCGGTGCTTGGGTACTGCCCTTACTTGGAAAAGCATCCCACTTATGATTAACCTGTATTGCAAGCATATGCAACTACAACAAAAGTATTAAGGTAAACCTAACCATAGCATGAAACATATGGATCCAAATCAGCCCCTTCTGAAGCAACGCATAAACTAGGGTTTAAGCTTCTGTCAATCTAGGAACCCATCATCTACTTATTACTTCCCAATGCCTTCCTCTAGGCCCAAATAATGGTGAAGTGTTATGTAGTCGACATTCACATAACACCACTAGAGGTTAGACAACATACATCTTATCAAAATATCAAACGAATACCAAATTCACATGACTACTAACAGCAAGACTTCTCCCTTGTCCTCAGGAACAAATGTAACTACTCACAAAGCATATTCATGTTCATAATCAGAGGGCATATAATGTGCATAAAGGATCTGAACATATGATCTTCCACCAAATAAACCAACTAGCATCAACTACAAGGAGTAATCAACACTACTAGCAACCTACTACCACCAATCCCGGACTTGGAGACAAGAATTGGATATAAGAGATGAACTAGGGTTTGGATATGAGATGGTGCTAGTGAAGATGCTGATGGAGATTGCCCTCTCCCGATGAGAGGAGCCTTTGTGATGACGATGGTGATGATTTCCCCCTCCCGGAGGGAAGTGTCCCCGGTAGAACAGCTCTGCCGGAGCCCTAGATTGGTTCCGCCAAGGTTCCGCCTCGTGGCGGTGGAGTCTCGTCCCGAAAGGTTGCTTCTAATTTTTTCCTCATTGAAAGACTTCATATAGGAGAAGATGGGCGTCGGAGAGCGCCAAGGGGGCCCATGAGGTAGGGGGGCGCACCCAGGGGGAGGGGCGCGCCCCCCACCCTCGTGAGCAGGGTGTGGGCCCCCTGGCCTTCATCTTTGGCGACGATTTTTCTTTATTTATTTTAAGATATTCCGTGGAGTTTCAGGACTTTTGGAGTTGCATAGAATAGGTCTCCAATATTTGCTCCTTCTCCAGCCAGAATTCCAGCTGCCGGCATTCCCCCTCTTCATGGTAAACCTTGTAAGATAAGAGAGAATAGCCATAAGTAGTGTGACATATCGTGAAATAACAGCCCATAATGCGATAAATATCGATATAAAAGCATGATGCAAAATGGACGTATCAACTCCCCCAAGCTTAGACCTCGCTTGTCCTCAAGCGAAAAGCCGATAACAATAAATATGTCCTCATGTTTAGAAGTAGAGGCGTCGATAAAAATAAAATATGGACATGAAGGCATCATGATTATTTTCATAACAGCAACATATATAAATTTTGTCATAAGATTACTCATGTTCAAGTGATAATCTTTTCACAAAGCCAAAGTATGAATCAGAAACCTTATTGAGCACCAACAAATTATACCCTTAGTCATTGAAGCAATTGCAATTTATCATAACTTTGGAAAGAGTCTATGTCAGAGCTTAAAAGCAAGTCCACATACTCATCTATCACTTAGTCCTTCATAATCGCTAACACTCACGCGATACTTGTGGTTACGGAGTTTTAATCGGACACAAAGAAGGATAGGGGCTTGTAGTTTTGCCCCACAACCTTTTACCTCAAGGGTAATGTCAACAATAATAATTCATGCTCCCCCACATCCAATTAGATATATATATCATGTTCTTTCCAACATGCTGAGCTCGCGAAAGGATAAAATGAAAAAGGAAAGGTGAAGATCACGGTGACTCTTGCATAAAGTAGAGGATAATAATAAAATATAGGCACTTCGCAGAGGGAAGCAGAGGTTGCCATGCACTTTTATGGTTGGATGCACAAAATCTTAATGCAAAAGAACATCACTTTATATTGCCCCTTGTATGTGAACCTTGATTATGCAGTCCGTCGCTTTTATTGCGTCCACAACAAGTTCGTACAAAGCTTATTTCTCTGCACTAATAAGTCATGCATATTTAAAGAGCAATTTTTATTGCTTGCATCGATGACAACTTACTTGAAGGATCTTACTCAATCCATAGGTAGATATGGTGGACTCTCATGGCTAAACTGGTTCAAGGGTATTTGGAAGCACAAGTAGTATTTCTACTTAGTGCTAAGAATTTGGCTAGCATGAGGGGGAAAGGCAAGCTCAACACGGTAGAGGAACCATGACAACATACTTTATCTCAGATGTAAGAAAACATAACTCACTATATTGTCTTCCTTGTCCAACATCAACTCTTTAACATGTCATATTTTAATGAGTGCTCCCAATCATAAAAGATGTTAATGATAATATATCTATATGTGAAACCTCTCTCTCCTTATTACTTCCTATTAATTGCAACGATGACCAAAGCTATATTTGCCAACTCCCAACAACTTTTAATCATCATAGTCTTTCTATGTGGAGTCATTACTTTCACTAAGATCAATACGAACTCTTTGATTCTTTTTATTCTTTTCTTTATTCACCCAAGATCATGGCAAAGTAATCAAGCCCTTGATTCAACACTAATCTTTATCATATATAGCTCACGGACTCGATTGCATAGAGGGATCATAAAGCAAAACTCAAAACTAGATCGTGCCATGACTTTATTCTACTAAATCAAGATACTACTAATAGGATCGAACTAAGAAAAACGGTAAAGATAGGAGTTGTGATGGTGATACGATACCGGGGCACCTCCCCCAAGCTTGGCAGTTGCCAAGGGGAGTGCCCATACCCATGTGATTATATCTCCTTCTTTGTTGTTGGCGGTGGAGGTGTTGTTGATGATGGAAGCTTGTCGTCCACCCTCCACGGCATAGGCCCACCCTCATAGAAGGATGATCGAGTCTCCAGAATCCTCAAATCTGGAACGAAAACAGCTCAAAACAAAAACAGAGGATATATGCGTCATACGGTTGTCAAAACCTTCGAGAGAATATATAATGAATTTTTACAGACCAAAATACGTATCATGCAAGAAAACAGAGTCCGGAGGGCACACGAGGTGCTCACAAGGTAGGGGGCGCGCCCTCCACCCTTGTGGAGACCTCGTGTCCTCCCCGGACTGCTACTTATTTTTCTATTTTTCTACATATTCCAAAACGGAGAAATATTGTTTTAAAAATTGTTTTGGGGTCGGTTTACTTACCGTACCACATACCTATTCCTTTTCGGAGTCTGGAACGTTCTGGAAAGTGTCCCTTATATATTCCTCCGGGGTTACGGTTTCAATAATATTGGTTTCAACATTTATGGGATTACTTGAGATATAATGTTTGATTCTTTGACCGTTTACCACCTTCAGATTTGTGCCTGCAAAGTTGTTGATTTTTATGGCACCGGAACGATAGACCTCCTCGATAACGTAAGGACCTTCCCATTTGGAGAGAAGTTTTCCTGCAAAAAATCTTAAACGGGAGTTGTATAGTAATACATAATCACCTACATTAAACTCACGCTTTTGTATCCTTTTAACATGCCACCTTTTAACTTTTTCTTTAAACAGCTTGGCATTTTCATAAGCTTGGGTTCTCCATTCATCAAGTGAGCTAATATCAAACAACCTCTTCTCACTGGCAAGTTTGAAGTCATAATTGAGCTCTTTGATAGCCCACTATGCCTTATGTTCTAATTCAAGAGGTAAATGACATGCTTTTCCATAAACCATTTTATACGGAGACATACCCATAGGATTTTTGTACACAGTTCTATAGGCCCATAATGCATCAGTCAGTTTTTTGGACCAATTCTTTCTAGACCTATTAACAGTCTTTTGCAAAATTAATTTGAGCTCTCTATTGCTCAACTCTACCTGACCACTAGACTGCGGGTGATAAGGAGATGCAATTCTATGATTAACATCGTATTTAGCAAGCATCTTACGAAAAGCACCATGAATAAAGTGTGAACCACCATCAGTCATTAAGTATCTCGGGACTCCAAACCTCGGAAAAATAATTTCCTTAAGCATTTTAATAGAAGTGTTATGATCGGCACTACTAGTTGGAATAGCTTCTACCCACTTAGTAATGTAATCAACAACAACTAAAATATGTGTATAACCATTAGAGGCAGGAAAAGGTCCCATATAATCAAAGCCCCAAACATCAAATGGCTCAATAACAAGTGAATAATTCATAGGCATTTCTTGATGTCTACTTATACTACCAATTCTTTGACATTCATTGCAGGATAAAACAAACTTACAGGCATCCTTGAAGAGAGTAGGTGAGGGAGTCCTGGACTAGGGGGTGTCCGGACAGCCGGACTATCATCGTCCGCCTGACTCCAAGACTACGAAGATACAAGATTGAAGACTCCGTCCCGTGTCCGGATGGGACTTCCCTTGGCGTGGAAGGCAAGCTTGGAGATACGGATATGTAGATCTCCTACCATTGTAACCGACTCTGTGTAACCCTAGCCCTCTCTGGTGCCTATATAAACCGGAGGGTTTTAGTCCGTAGGACACAACATCCATTACAACAATCATACCATAGGCTAGCTTCTAGGTTTTAGCCTCCTTGAAGTCGTGGTAGATCCACTCTTGTAATACACATCATCAATATTAATCAAGTAGGACGTAGGGTTTTACCTCCATCAAGAGGGCCCGAACCTGGGTAAAACATCATGTCCCTTGTCTCCTGTTACCATCCGCCTAGACGCACAGTTCGGGACCCCCTACCCGATATCCGCCGGTTTTGACACCGACATTGGTGCTTTCATTGAGAGTTCCTCTGTGCCGTCACCGATAGGCTCGATGGCTTCTTCAATCAACAACAACGTCCAGGGTGAGACTTTTCTCCCCGGACAGATCTTCGTATTCGGCGGCTTCGCACTGCGGGCTAATTCACTTGGCCATCTGGAGCAGACCGAAAGCTACGCCCCTGGCCGTCAGGTCAGATTTGGAAGCCTAAACTTCACGGCCGACATCCGCGGGGACTTGATCTTCGACAGACTCGAGCCACAGCCGGGCGTGCCGCGCTGTCACGATGGGCATTATTTAGCTCTGCCGCCGGACAGTGCCTTGGTGGCCGCACACAAATCCGCTCCGGCCCTCAGTCTGGAGCCGATCGCCCAAATCGAGGACCGGTGGCTGGACACCGCCTCGGGGGCTGCAACTTCCGTGGCGATGGAGCCGAACACTGACCTTGTCCCCTATAAAACTCGTGACTCCGAGGTGCCGGACTCCCTGCCGGACTCCGAACCTCCTGCGCCCCTGCCAATCGAATCCGATTGGGCGCCGATCATGGAGTTCACCGCTGCGGACATCTTTCAGCACTCGCCCTTTGGCGACATCCTAAATTCGCTAAAGCATCTCTCCCTATCCGGAGAGCCCTGGCCGGATTATGGCCTGGATGGTTGGGATGCGGACGACGAAGAAATTCAAGACCCACCCACCACCCACTTTGTAGCCACTGTCGACGATCTAACCGACATGCTAGACTATGACTCCGAAGACATCGACGGTATGGACGACGATGCCGGAGACGAACAAGAACCAGCGCCTACAGGGCACTGGAAAACCACCTCGTCGTACGACAAATACATGGTGGACACCCCAAAAGATGGGGACGGCGAGGAAGCAGCGGAGGCAGATTCCTTAAAGAAACAGCCCAAGCGCCAACGTCAGCGGCGCCGCTCTAAATCCCGCCACAGCAAGAATGGAGATTCCGGCACAGGAGATAATAATACCCCAGATAGTGCCGAAGACAATCCCCTCCTGCAAGATTCAACACAGGAGGATGCAGAAGCAAGCCCTCATGAGAGAGCGGCAGACGAAGAGGTCGAGGATGATAATTACATACCTCCCTCCGAAGACGAGGCAAGCCTCAACGACGACGAATTCGTCGTGCCCGAGGATCCCGTCGAACAGGAGCGTTTCAAACGCAGGCTAATGGCCATAGCAAATAGCCTAAAGAAAAAGCAGTAGCAGCTTCAAGCTAATCAAGACCTGCTGGCCGACGATGGACCGAGGTCCTCGCGGCCGAAGAGTATGAACTCGAACGCCCCTCCAAAAGCTACCCAAAACGCAAGTTGCTCCCCCGATTAGAGGTGGAAGCATACATACCTTCATCACTAGCGCACAACTCGGCTGACCGACCACCCCGTGGTCGCGACAGAGAGGCATCGAGGACCTCCACCAAGACCGTACCCCGGCATCGCTCCAAAAGTACGAAGCCAAGAGGGAACGCGCCGGACTTGCGAGATATATTGGAGGACAAAGCAAGACAATCCAGATCAATCTATGGATCACGTGGGCGCCCCACGACCCACGACGAATACAGTCGAGCCGGATACAACAACCCCGGCCGGGCCAAACACAGCAGACAACGCTCCCTTGAGCTACGTCGTGATATTGCTCAATACAGAGCGCCGCACACCCGCTATGCTTCACTGACGAAGTAATGGGTCATCAAATCCCTGAAGGGTTTAAACTCGTAAACATTGAATCCTACGATGGCACGACAGACCCCGCAGTTTGGATCGAAGATTATCTCCTTCACATCCATATGGCCCGCGGCGACGATCTCCACGCCATCAAATACCTCCCGCTCAAGCTTAAAGGACCAACTCGGCATTGGCTTAACAGCCTGCCCGCAGAGTCAATTGGGTGTTGGGAGGACCTGGAAGCCTCATTCCTCGAAAACTTCCAGGGAACATATGTGCGACCACTAGACGCCGATGACCTAAGCCACATAATCCAGCAGCCAGACGAATCGGCCAGGCAATTCTGGACACGGTTCTTAACAAAGAAAAATCAAATCGTCGACTATTCGGATGCAGAGTCCTCGCAGCCTTCAAACATAACATCCGCGACGAGTGGCTAGCCCGGCACCTAGGACAGGAAAAGCCGAAATCCATGGCAGCCCTCACATCATTAATGACCCGCTTCTGTGCGGGAGAGGATAGCTGGCTAGCTCGCAGCAATAACCTTAGCAAAAATGCTGGCAGTCCGGACACAAAGGACCACAATGGCAGGTCGCGTCGAAGCGAAAACAAACGCTGCATTAACGGCAACGCCAAGGAGGATACGGCAGTTAACGCCGGATTCCGAGGCTCTAAACCCGGTCAGCGAAAGAAGCCATTCAAAAGAACCACTCCGGGTCCGTCCAATTTGGACCGAATACTCGACTGCTCATGCCCGATACATGGCACCCCCGAAAAGCCAGCTAATCACACCAACAAAGATTGTTGGGTATTGAAGAAGGCAGGCAAGTTAATTGCCGAAAACAATGACAAGGGGCTACACAGTGACGACGAGGAAGAGACCCGACCGCCGAACAGTAGAGGACAGAAGGGTTTCCCCCCACAAGTGCGGACGGTAAACATGATATACACAACCCATATACCCAAGAGGGAGCGGAAGCGTGCACTAAGGGACGTATATGCGATGGAGCCAGTCGCCCCTAAGTTCAATCCATGGTCCTCTTGCCCGATCACTTTCGATCGAAGAGACCATCCGACCAGTATCCGCCACGGCGGATTCGCCGCATTGGTTTTAGACCCAATCGTCGATGGATTTCACCTCACAAGAGTCCTGATGGACGGCGGCAGTAGCCTGAACCTGCTTTATCAGGATACAGTGCGCAAGATGGGCATAGACCCCTCAAGAATTAAACCTACAAAGACGACATTCAAAGGCGTCATACCAGGTGTCGAGGCCAATTGTACAGGCTCAGTCACACTGGAAGTGGTCTTCGGATCCCCGGACAATTTTCGGAGCAAGGAGTTAATCTTCGACATAGTCCCGTTCCGCAGCGGCTATCACGCTCTGCTCGGATGAACCGTGTTCGCAAAGTTCAACACGGTGCCGCATTACGCATACCTAAAGCTCAAGATGCCAGGCCCTCGAGGAGTCATCACGGTCAACGGAAATACGGAACGCTCCCTCCAAACGGAGGAACATACAGCGGCTCTCGCGGCAGAAGTACAGAGCAGCCTTTTAAGGCAATTTTCGAGTCCGGCTGTTAAACGGCCGGACACGGCCAAACGCGCCCGAAGCAACATCAACCAAGACCACCTGGCACGATCCGAGCACGCGTAGCAATGCGGCCCCAACCCCAGCCCTTGCGTAATTGCAAGACCAACCCTCCACGTACATCATTACGCTCTGGAGATACCATGGGCTTAGGGGGAGGGGCACGACCACAACAGACCCAGAGTGCGGCTAGACCACACCAGGGGCTCACAAGTGTGTCGCTCTTTTTTATTATTTTCTTTCTTTGTATACACAGGACTCCGTTCACCAGAGGCCCTGTCCGGCGGTGAACCCGCCAAACCCACGATGCAACAGCCAGGGAGGAAAGAAGGCTGCGACGAACACTCAGGTGGTCTCCATTATGAGTATTAAATTTGATTATATACACCAGTCCGCAGCCTACCCCTGGAGGGGGACATGTTTAATTAGTCCAATCCCTTGCTTACCGCACTATTTGTATCATTCCGCACTCATAGCAGAATCCCTTGAATAAATAATGCAGCACTTTTTTCCTGTTATTGCATTACTTTACATATATGTTTACTAATGACATATCGCACCCGTATATTTCGGTACGGCCGAATACACCAGGGGATTATGTTCCCCGCATTATGGTGTGATAAGTCCGAACACTTTCACAAGTGCGTTACCCCGAACTTATAGCATTATATGAATCATCTCCGAATCATGTCTTGGGTCAATAGTTGGGTTTGCCCGACTCCCACGTTTTGGTACCTTACGTTCCGTTCTGTCGACTAAGGTGGCACTGGGAGAACCACTGCGATTGCGCCCTGGTTGAGCTGGGCGAGCGCCTCAGTGGAGAAAGCTAAAAATGACTGTCATGATAAGGCGAGAGACTGGTCGCTGTTCGAGAGGTCTTTTCGAGTCCTTAAAGACTTATGCCGCGTTAAGCGAAGAACCAGATAATGTCCGGCCAAGGCGTGGATAGCGCCCCGAACTCGGTCTTCCGAATACTTGGGGCTTCGCCGAAATTTAAAATTATAGAATTCTATGGCCAAGTGAGAGTGTTCAAGCATTATAAGTCCGGTTGCCTTGTTCGTTGTGTTGAGCGCCTCCCTAGATGGACCCAAAAATGGGAACAAGAGTGCTCAAATTTATCCCGAACACCCCAGCACTCGTGGCTTGGGAGCTGAAGCCGACGACTTGCCATCTCTCAGATTTTATAAATGGCCGCACAGAAGGTAATATTTTAAATCAAACAAGTGTTGCTTAGCGCATATGAACAAAGTTTTCAGTGCACAGGATAATACATAGAGAGTTTACTCAATGATTACATCTTTGGGGCACTCATCCGCAATCTTGCGGGCACCCTTCAGGACAGTCTTATAGTACATCTCGGGCGTACGATACTCCTTGCCCGCTGGTGGTGCGTAAGTGATGAGCCTTTCCGCATCCAGCTTGCCCCAGTGCACCTTTGCGCAGGCAAGGGCCTGACGAGCACCTTCAATACAGGCGGAGCGCTTGATGACCTCCACCCAGGGGCATGCATCCACCAGCCGCCGCACGAGGCCGAAGTAGCTCCCAGGCATGGTCCCTCCAGGCCACAGCCAGACTATGAGTCCCTTCATGGCCTCCTCCGCCACCTTGTGGAGCTCGACCAGCTGCTTCAGCTGGTCGCTAGGGGGCACCGGATGGCCGGCCTCAGCGTACTGAGACCAGAAGACCTTCTCCGTTGAGCTCCCCTCCTCACCACAGTAGAATGCGGCGCCATCAGATACACTGCGAGGTAGATCTGCAAACGCCCCTGGAGAGCTTCGAATTCGGGTAAGTGTCAGGTAGTTTACATTAACATGCTTGCTTTGCATGAAAAATGCTTTAGCCGCCGCTATTTTCTTCATATCTTCAACTTCCTGAAGGGCCTTGCGGACCTCGGCCTTGGCGGACTTGGCACTTTCGAGAGCCGAGGCGAGCTCGGACTCTCGAGTCTTTGAGTCGCGCTCCAAACTCTCATGCTTTTCCATGAGAGCCTGGAGCTCTTGCCGCACCTCCGCCACCCGCGCCTCCTACTTCTCTCGCTCTGCCCGTTCCGCGGTCGCATTGCGTTCGGCCGCGGACACAGCTTCCTTCAGGGTTGCCACCTCGTTCGTGCCCCCTGCAGTACCCACGTTATCCTTGTTATTTTTATTGCAACCTAAATCCTTTTCTGTAAGGTAAATTTTCAAAGTGGTGTTACTCACCTTCTTTGTCCTTGAGCTGCTTCTTGGCACGGCCGAGCTCTTGCTCGGACCGCTCAAGATCCTGCTTCAATGCACCGACCTCCGTAGTCAGTGCGGCAGAGGTCAGCAGCGCAGCCTGCAAACCCATATTGACATAATTTTTAGCAACCCTGCGTATATCTTCTTTAGATCCTCAGTCCGGCTTTTCTTTCCGAACATCGAACCGAGCATTAGGGGCTACTGTCTATGCGGTATTACATTACATAATTTTAACTTCTTACCTCAAAGCCTGTTAGAAGGCTGCTGTACGCTTCGGTCAGCCCGCTCTTGGCGAGCTGAACCATCTGAATCACCGCACTCATGATAGTGCGGTGTTCTTCCTCGATGGAAGCGCCTTTGAGCGCCTCCAACAAGTTGTCCAGCGCCTCCGGTTGGACGGGGGCCGCCGGTGTCACGGTCTTGCCCTTCTTGCGAAGGGGCCGCCTGCCGGACTCTGGAACCACTGCAGGTTCTGGCGTAGAGTCCGGCGCAAAGTCCGGGAGGCTGCCTTGCGGCGCCTCCGGAGCCTCCTCCTGATGGGTCCTCTCCTGGGATCCCACCTCGGCATCCTCAGCGGCGCGAGGGGTGGAGGCAGTCGGAATGGAATTCACATCCGACGAAGCCAACGACCCACTCGACGAAGCAGGGAGATCATCGTCGGCCGGACTGCAGGCAGTATGCGGCATTAGAAGGACACTATGTGACACAGAAGAAATTGCAGATCATTCAGGAATCCGGATACTTACGATCTCGCCTGAGGCCTGGCCCTTGAGGGCCATTCTTCATCGCCAACATTGGTGTTGGCGGAGCCGTCCGGGGGAATAGTTCTTCCCCTCTTGGACCCTTCGGCCTCCCCTGTTGGGGAGGCCTTCCTCTTTCTCTCTCCCTCCTCTGGGAGAGAGTCTTCTTCCTCCTCCTCATCTTCAGGGGAGGAATCCGCCTCGGAGTCGTCGGACACCTGAAAACAGGAACTCTTTCGAGTACTCGTGGCCACCTTCTTGGCCTTCTTCTCCGGCACCACGTGCGGTGCCGGAACCAGCAGCCCCGCTAGACGGGCGTCCACTGGGTCTTCTGGCATGGGAGCCGGGCCGATGAGCTGCTCGGCCTTCTTCATCCATTCCTGTCAAAGGAAGAGGGAGATTGAAATCCGCTTAGGGTCGAACTATTAACAACAAGTGTCCCGTAAAGGGGTAGAATCACTTACCTCGTCAGATGGACACTGCGAGTGAAATCCGAGATCTTCCGTCGCGGATGCGGGGGCTTCGACACCCTTAAACAGCACCCTCCAGGCGCCTTCGTACGTCGTGTCGAAGAGTCCGCTCAATGCCTGGTGCTGTGCCGTATCAAACTCCCACAAGTTGAATGCCCGTTCTTGGCATGGGAGAATCCGGCGGACGAGCATAATTTGGACCACATTAACAAGCCTGAGCTTCTTGTTCACCAGCTTCTGGATACAAGCTTGGAGTCCCGTCAGCTCCTCCGAATTACCCCATAGCAAGCCCTTCTCTTTCCAGGAGGTGAGCTGCACAAGGATGCCAGATCTGAACTCGGGGGCCGCCGCCCACTTAGGGTCTCGCGGCTCGGTGATGTAGAACCACCCCGACTGCCACCCCTTGACGGGTTCCACGAAGGCCCCTTCGAACCAGAGGACGTTGGGAATCTTGCCCAACATGGCGCCTCCGCACTCCGCCTGCGTGCCCTTCACTACCTTCGGCTTGACGTTGAAGGTCTTGAGCCAGAAGCCGAAGTGGGGCTGAATGCAGAGGAAGGCCTCGCACACGATGATGAACGCCGCGATGTTGAGGATGAAGTTCGGCGCCAGATCATGGAAATCCAGGCCGTAGTAGAACATGAGCCCCCGGACAAAGGGGTGAAGTGGAAAGCCCAGTCCACGGAGGAAGTGTGGGAGAAATACGACCCTCTCATGGGGCCTGGGGGTGGGGATGAGCTGCCCCTTGTCGGGCAGCCCGTGCGCGATGTCGCCGGAAAGGTATCCGGTGCTGCACAGCTTGGCGATGTGCTCCTCCTTAACGGTGGAGGCCAACCATTTACCTCCCGCTCCGGACATGGTCGGAGAAGGTTGAGATGAGATGCGCGAACTTGGGCGCTGGAGCTCGAGTGCGTGGAGATGGATAAGCAAAGGAGGAAGAAGGCGTAGGTAAAAAGGTGGATCCTATCCCCTTATATATAGGCGGATGAAGACTATACGTCCCCACCGGCCTGGTAAAACTCGCTTATCTCCCAAGCGCCACCATCAATGGCGCGGTTGGGTTACCCATGTCTGTATTGATGAGAATCCCGGAATAAGGGGAACACGATCTCTGCTTCGACAAGACGTTCCAAGGAAATCGCTTCGCTAAACGCGCTGAGGTGGTATAATAAAAAACGATTCAAGTAAAATCTTGGTAGTGGTGTGACGTCATGCCGCAGAATACGTCAGCAGATTGAACCTGTGTACATAATATTCTCTCTACAGCGGAATGTGGAGTTTATTTTGCAGAGCCGGACACTATCCAGGTGTTCACAATCTTCTATGGATTATTCAAAGGAGGAATCCGCCTTGCAATGCCGAACATTATGCGCGCCGGACTCATCGTCATTGAAGCCAGGTTCAGGGGCTGCTGAGGGAGTCCTGGACTAGGGGGTGTCCGGACAGCCGGACTATCATCGTCCGCCGGACTCCAAGACTATGAAGATACAAGATTGAAGACTCCGTCCCGTGTCCGGATGGGACTTTCCTTGGCGTGGAAGGCAAGCTTGGCGATACGGATATGTAGATCTCCTACCATTGTAACCGACTCTGTGTAACCCTGGCCATCTCCGGTGCCTATATAAACCGGAGGGTTTTAGTCCGTAGGACACAACATCCATTACAACAATCATACCATAGGCTAGCTTCTAGGGTTTAGCCTCCTTGATCCCGCAGCCATTTACCGCCCAGCGCCAAGCCCCAGTAGCGCGTGGCAACGATTTTAGCAACTTGGCCCCGGAAGACGATAGGCTGAAGATTGCCGTCACCCGGATCCTACGCCTCAGGCTTGCCGGGCTCACTGTAGGCGCCGTTGGTGCAGATTTTCTTCGCCGCCGCATCGCCCCCCTGCAGGAGAGGAGGAGACCCGCCTGGGAGTTCCAGAATGCGGCAGATATCATGAGGCTGCGCCCGGGCCTCAACTTCAACTTCACTGTCCTGGAACTAGACGCGATGCTCCTGGAATTGTTCAAGCATGACTCTCAACATCCCGAAGTGTTCAGGTTGCCGAAGGGTGTCGTTCCGCTGTGCAACAACTCCTCGCTCGACCGCATCCGTGCAATGATGCCGTTGTGCGATTCGCATGGAATTGTCCCAACTTGGCAAGAGCCTGCAGACGACGTCGTGCAGGAGTTCTTTGACGGCTTGGTAGAAGTGCCGGTCCGCTCCAATGAACAGAAAAGCCTTACTCGCGACACCACCGATGCGGAGATGCAGCGCATCGCCACTAGGTTGGAAGAGGCGGTGGCAGCCGCTGCCGCGGGCGAGTTTGGATTCACCGTGGAGGAGGCAGAGGCAGCAGAGGCGGCAAGCCTTGCCGAGCGAGAGTGGCTTGCCGGTGAGGGAGAGCTTGTCGGGCCTGAAGTCGAGTCGAGCGAGCCCCCCGAGGGTGCGAGTGGCCTGTTGAAGACCAACTCCTCTTCCTCCTCATCTTCAGACAGCTCGCCGTATGCAGAGCCCCCAGCTCCACCAAGAAGGCGTCTCCGCAAGGCCGGGGACGTAGCGGGGCGGCAGACGAGTCAAAAGCTACCGCGCCGCGCGACGCGCTCCACCGTGGCAAGCACTGTTGCTGCGGGAGCACCTCACGCCGCTGCGGCAACTGGAGCGGGGTCCTGCCGGACCACCGCTTCTGCTCCTGCCGCTTCTCACGCCGCGGCAGCGGCCGGAGCTGGGTCGTCTCAGACCACCGCCACTGCCCCCGCCAAGCGGCTAAGGGAAACTACTCCTCCGCCTCGTCGCGCCGGAGGTGAGACGGACTTCGACCTCTCCACGCTCAGCTCCGACAAGGAAGAAGAAGAGTAAGATTCTCTGTTGTACTTGTAGTTCTTCAATTCTTGCTGTTTTGTCTTGTATCTGATTTGCTTTACTCCGAACTCATTCCTTTTCAGGACTCTGGCCCAGAGAGCAGCAAAGAGAGCCAAGGTCCCGGTGATTGTCATCGAGGATGAACCCACCGCGACAGCAGGGGGTGTGTCCGAGACCACCTTGCCGGACCCGGCAACTATTCCCCAAAGCAGCCCCCAATGCAGCCCCCAGCGTAAGTACATGGTTTACTTCTCGCTGTTAGGCGCGCATGGGTGCTCTTTCTTTGCTGACATCTGACTATTGGTTTGTGTAGGAGCAGAGCAGCCTCACCAGGAGCGCCCGGAAGCCGCCCCCGACATGCCATCTGCTTCGACTACACCGCCAAGGGAGGCTTCCCCGGCAAGGGAGCGTTCTCCAGCAAGGGAGAAGTCTCCGGCAAGGGAAAGTTCTCCGGCAAGGGACAGCACCAGCGATCCCCCGGTGGCGGAGACCACGACTGTAGAACCCAGTACAGGTAATCCTCTTGCCTGAAAACTTCCCTCGGGTTCTTCTTCTTCTGATTTTCTTTTTGGACATTTGCTTGACTTATCTCCCTTTTCCGGCCGTTAGATCCATCTGCCACGGAGCCGATGGAGACCGAGGTTGCCGGCGAGGAGAACACGCGCGGCAATACCGACAACGTCGCTGCTACCGAAGAAGCAGCCGGCGTTGATGGTCCCGCCGGCGAAGAGGCAACCAAAGCTGCTGCCGCAGAAGCCGGCGAGGGGTCTGGTGATCGCACTGACGGCCCTGAGGCCGCAGGAGCGCCAGGCGCTACGCCGACCGCCGATCCCTCCGCCGCTGCCGCAGCGTCAGGCTCCGAAGAGCCCCAGCCTGGCGCTTATTTGAAGGCCGGCGATGGCGTCTTCATAAAGCTTCCCTGGGCGTTAAGCTCCAGGGCGCCGGTCGAAGGAGAAACCGTTGATGGAGAAGTGCTTGCCTCCGCGGGGCTGACGCTGGTTGATGCACCGAGCAGCAGCAGCGACGAGCCTGAGGAGGAGCGGCTGCTGCGGAAGTTGTTGTCACTCTACCGCGCTCGACAGGCCAAGCTGGAATCCCGAGAAGCGCTTGCCGCGAAGGCGGGAGTGGACATCGAGAAGCGCGCGGAGGAGCTCCGGGGTCTTAACCAGGAAGCTCTACGGTCCCTGGCAGAGGAGCGGGAGCAACTTGCCGAGGAGCGGAAAGCCTTCCTCCCCGAGAAGGCCGAAGTTGAAGAGCAATAGCGGCTTGCCGCCGAGAAGCTAACTACGCAGGAGGGCGAGTTAGCGCAGCGGAAGGTCAACCTTGACAGCCACGAGGAGGAGCTTGCGGCGCGCGAGCAAACATTTGGTGGGGCTCTCAAGCAAGCAGAGGATACTGCTGCAGCTGCCGAGGCCGCCAAGAAGGAGCTGGAGACGAAGGTGACGCAGCTGGAGGCCGATCTCAAGGCGAGCGGTGAAGAGCTTGCCGCGCTCAAGCGTGAGCACGAGAAGGACGCCTACACCCTTGGCGAGCTGCAGGGTCGTCTCGCCGAGAGGAGCAAGGAGCTTAGCACTGCCAAGGACTCCAACGCAGATCTTGAGTTGAAGCTGACTACTTTGACCAAGACGGTGGATGGCGCCAGGGAGCAGGAGGTGGCCTTGAAGGAGAAGATCAAGGCCGACGAGGCACTGTTGGCAAGTGCTACCGCCGCCCAGAACACTTTTAGGGAGAATGTGAAGCACTGGACGGAGGATTTCGTGGATATTGCCGCAGCCATTGACGGGGAGCTGGCGCAGCTGGGGATGGAGGATATCAGGTATCCCTCCGATGAGAACCTCCAACCCAGCGCCAAGCTCAGCTTGTTCTTCAGAGGCGTGGCGACGGCCCTCCAGCGACTCCTGGAGAAGATCCCAAAGCAGCTGGCCGACGAGTCGCGCAAGATCTGCACGGGAGCTCTTCAAAAGGTGTTGGTGAAGGTGGCCTTCCGCAACCCCGGCCTCAACCTCACCAACGTCCTCAAGACCCTGCCGCCGAATGCTGATCTAGAAGCGCTCAAGACCCTTGTCGCACCCATTGCGGACAAGGTGAGCGGGATCAAGAGGGTTGAGGGCGATCGCGTAGATTAGGCCGCCCGTTTTCTCCTTTTCTTGTCGCTGTTGGTCATGTTATGAGAAAAATCTGTTAGAGCTGCGACAAGCTATCTTGTAACATAACTCTATTTTGGGTAGCGATTGCTATGTTATTTCCTTTACTTGATTCCTTCCTTTGTATGTTTTTGCCCTACGCTTTTAGGGAACTTGCCGGTGCAGGCACCTTAGCCGCGAGCGCTCAGTGCGGGACGTCAGTAGCCTGCTGGTGGTGCCGCTACCGACAAGAAACCTTGTCGCAACTAGTCGCAGCTCACTTAAGTCGTTGAGCGGACTCGAAACAAAGTAAGGGCGCAACCAGCTACGAGTTGGTTCCTCCGCGCACAGGTTTTCCATACAAAGCACGGTCGTTCGAGGAAGATAACTAAAATTTTTTAAAACTGATTGCTCAAACTTTGGCAACTTAGCTTTTCTGTCGTTTGCTTCCCGGTAAAGGCGAAACTTTCTTGAAAATGCGAAACTTTCTTGAACGATGCCTGGTCCACACCATTATCTTCTCCTTTCCCCCTGGCAAACTTGTGGGCGAGGGAACCTTCCTTTCTTTAAGAAAAATAAAAGAAGAGAAAATAAAGATATGGAGCCTTACTGCTCGTTATTGTTTACCGGGGGTAGGCGCTGCACAAAGTGTCAGATAACACATGCAAAAGAAAGCACGAAATTGACAAGATGTGCGGAGCACATGAGCTTTACTTATGCACGGGGTCTGCGCCCGGCTTTGTACAAAGGATTACATGCAATAGCGGCAAGACTTGTACAAGAGGTGGTTGCCGGAACAGGTTCCGGCAACTGCGCCCTATGGGTAAAACTTACGAAGATGCTCGATGTTCTAGGAGTTGCTCACCGGAATGCCATCTTCAGTCTCAAGGCGGACAGCGCCAGGCCTAGTGACTCGTTTCACCCGGTAAGGGCCTTCCCACTTCGGCGTCAACTTGTTGGAATTCTTGGCGGACTGAACGCGCCGAAGAACAAGGTCGCCTTCCTCGAGACTTCTGGCATTAACTTTGCGGCTATGGTAGCGGCGCAAAGCTTGCTGGTATCGAGCAGCTCGTACAGCGGCCTGAAGACGGTCTTCCTCAAGGAGCAGCGCGTCATTTTGTCGCAGCTGCTCTTGCTCAAGCTCATCATAAGCGAGCACTCGAGGTGACCCGTATACGAGTTCCGTGGGGAGAACTGCCTCTGCTCCATAGACTAGGGCAAAAGGTGTCTGGCCAGTGGCTCGATTTGGCGTCGTCCTGATCGACCAAAGAAACACCGACAGCTCCTCAATCCAGTTCTTTCCGCACTTGCACAGCCTGTCGAAAGTCCTGGTCTTGAGCCCGCGCAGCACTTCAGCATTTGCCCTCTCCGCTTGACCGTTGCTTCTCGGGTGAGCAACAGAAGCGAAGCAGACCTCGGCGCCAAGATCCTGGATGTACTGAAGAACTTGACTGCTGACTGTGCTGTCACCTTCCTCACTGCTTCCACTTCCGGCCACTTTATGAACTTGTCGATTGCAACGTACAAGTACTCAAAGCCCCCGATAGCTCGGGGAAAGGGGCCGAGGATGTCGAGCCCCCAGACCGAAAATGGCCAGGATAAAGGGATTGTCTGGAGAGCTTGAGCTGGCTGGTGTATCTGCTTGGAATGGAACTGGCACGCTTCACACTTGGTTACTTGTGCAGTTGCATCCTGGAGGGCTGTCGGCCAAAAGAAACCTTGCTGGAATGCTTTGCCGGCAAGTGCTCTTGCGCCAATGTGGTGACCACATATGCCTCCATGTATCTCTGCCAACAGCTTTTGTCCGTCTTCCCGGTGAATACACTTCAATTTCACACCGTTGAGTCTTCTTCTGTACAGTGTGTTGTCGACAAACTGGTACATACTTGACTGTCGGGCTACTCTTTCCGCTTCTTCTTGCTCTTCAGGAAGTTCTCCTGTCTGAAGGAAACGGATAATCTGTTGTGCCCATGTTGGAGCTTGCGGCTCGACAACAAGGACTAAAGGCACATCTGCTGCTGCGGGAACATACGCTTCTACGGTAAGAACCTGCGGCTCAGCCGGAGCTTGACGTTCCTCGGCAAGCTTGCCGGAGCAAAACTTGTCGGGAGCGTCTACTTCAACGGAACAAATCCTAGGGCTTGCCGGAGCAGACTGCTCCTCCGCACCCTTGGTGTTGATCTTGGGGACCTTCTTGGCGGCGGCTTCGGGGAGCTCTGCCGGAAAATAGTCACCAGAAATCAACTTCCTCTTCTAGTTCTGTCCAGTTGATGGCGTTACAGACGGTTGAGTCAGTTTGAGCACAAAGATCCCTGGTTCCACAGGTAACTTAAGTGCGGCGCACTTCGACAGGCCATCGGCAATGTCGTTATCAGCTCTTGGAACATGCTCCATCTGTAGGCCGTCAAAGTGCTCTTCTAGCTTCCTCACTTCGTCAACATAAGCTTCCATCAACGGACTCTGATAATTCTTGTTCACTTGGCGGACGACAAGCTGCGAGTCACCCCTGATGATGAGCTTCTTGATACCAAGGTCTGCCGCGATCCTGAGACCGGCAAGCAAACCTTCATACTCCGCGGTATTGTTTGTTGCTTGCTCCCTGGGAAAGTGCATCTGGACTACGTACTTGAGGTGCTCTCCGGTGGGTGCAACAAGTAGCACGCCCGCACCGGCGCCTTGCAGCGGGAAGGCACCATCAAAGTACATCAGCCACTCTTTGCTTGCTTCCTTGACGTGGATGCTCGTTTCTGGAATTTCTTCATCTGGTGTTGGCGTCCACTCCGCTATGAATTCTGCCAATGCTCTGCTTTGGATAGTTGAAGTGCTCTCAAACTTGAGGCCAAAGCTTGACAGTTCCAGTGCCCAGTAGACAATCCTGCCTGTTGCTTCTGGATTCTGCAGTATCCTCTTCAGCGGAAAATGAGTGACAACTGTGATCTCATGTGCTTGGAAGTAATGGCGCAGCTTTCACGAGGCCATGAGAAGGCCGAAAAGCAATTTCTACACACCAGAGTACCTCGACCTAGCCCCCTGCAGAAGGGAACTGACAAAGTAAACTGGGCGCTGCACCATTCTCTTATGTATTTCCTCACGCGCCTGCGTAGATCCACCTTTGTCGGGACCAGAGCTTGTCGGTGAAGTCCCCTGCTTGTAGCTGGATGCATCTGCCGTGGTTGCTGGCTCATCATCCACCTCCCTCTCCGCTACTAACGCAGGACTAACCACTTGATTGGTTGCCGCTATATACAGCAGCAACTTCTCTTGTGGCTTAGGTGCGACAAGTGTTGGAGTGGAGGACAGGTATCTCTTTAAGTCCTGCAGCGCAGCCTCCGCTTCCGGAGTCCATTTCATTGGACCTGCCTTTTCAATATTTTGAAAAACGGCAGGGCGCGCTCAGCAGACCTAGAGATAAACCTGCTGAGAGCAGCCACGCAACCGGCAAGTCTTCGTACATCCTTGACGCGCTTTGGTGCTTCAATCTGCTCAATGGCCTTGATCTTGTCTGGATTGGCTTCAATTCCCCGCTGAGACACGAAAAACCCGAGAAGCTTGCCGGAGGGGACTCCAAACACACACTTCTCGGGGTTAAGCTTGAGGTTGATCTTGCGCAGATTTGCAAAGGTTTCGTCTAAATCTTGAATCAGAGTTGCCTTGTCCTTGCTCTTGACCACTATGTCATCCATGTAGGCTTCCACATTTCTGTGTATTTGCGGCTCAAAAGCGTCATGGACTACCCTTGCAAATGTTGAACCAGCATTCTTTAATCCGAAAGGCATCCGTATGAAACAGTATGTGCCACATGGAGTGATGAATGCGGTCTTCTCCTCATCCTCTTCTGCCATGAAGATCTGATGGTATCCTGAGTATGCGTCAAGAAATGAAAGCAAGTCACATCCGTCCGTGGAGTCAACAATCTGGTCAATGCGCGGCAAGGGAAATGGGTCTTTGGGTCAAGCTTTATTAAGATCGGTAAAGTCGATACAAAGCCTCCATTTCCCGTTTGCCTTGCGCACGACTACAGGATTGGCCAACCACGTAGGATGGAGCACTCCCCTGACAAGGCCTGCTGCTTCCAATTTCTTGATTTCTTCTGCGATAAATTCTTGGCGCTCCACTGCTTGCTTCCAGACTTTCTGCTTGACGGGCCGCGCATGAGGACAGACGGCAAGATGGTGCTCGATTACTTTCCTGGGAACACCGGGGATGTCAGACGGTTGCCACGCAAACACGTCGACGTTCACCCGCAGGAAAGCAATGAGCGTGCTTTCCTATTTAGGGTCGAGAGTGGCACTGATGGTGATGGTACCACCAGTGCCGTCCTCCTTGGCGGACACCTTCTTGGTCTCTGGTGGAGCTGCCACTGTCTTCTTACACTTGCCGGTGGAGCTCGATGGTGCGTCCTCGACGGTAGTGCAGCACTCCGAAGAGGTGCGCTTGCCGGAGTGGGCATCAGATCTCTTGTCGGACTTGGTCTTCTTCTTCCCCCCGGGAGCTTCAACGGCAAGTGACTTGCGATCTATTGCGGCTGCTGCTTCCCGGTAGATCTTGTCGGTGCAGATAAGAGCATCCTTCTTGTCACCAGGGACAGAGATGACACTTATCGGGCCTGGCATCTTCAGCATATTGTATGCATAGTGAGAGGCTGCCATGAATTTGGCGAGTGCTGGACGGCCGAGTATCCCATTGTAAGGCAATGGAAAGTCAGCAACATCAAAAGTGACCCTCTCGGTCCTGAAGTTCAACTCGCTGCCAAATGTCAACGGCAACGTGATCTTTCCCTTCGGATTGCTCCTTCCCGGATTGATTCCTTGGAATGTGCCGGTCTCTTCGAGCTCGCTGTCAGGGATCTGGAGTTTTCGGAGTACCGCAGAGGAGATCAGGTTCAAGCCGGCCCCGCCGTCAACTAGCATCTTAGTGACCTTGAGGTTGTGGATAGTTGGTGATACCAACATCGGCAAGCACCCGACCGCAGTTATGCGATCAGGGTGGTCCTCAATATCAAAGATGATAGGTGTGCTGGACCATTTCAGGGGCTTGCGTGACTCGACGGGTGGTTCTGCCGCATTGACTTCCCACAACCACTACTTGAGCTGGCGGTGTGAAGTATGCAGAGAAGCACCGCTGTCAACGCACAGGACCTCCGTGGCTTTCTGGAACTCCTTCTCACCGGTGTCGTCATCATCCATATCTTCATCATCGTCGTCATCTTCATCCTTGTCACGACCGTGGGGAGGTCTGTCTCCTTGCCGCTGCTTGGGCTTGCCGCGGCGTCCTCCTCGGCCGGGGCGTTTCTTGCCAGATCCTCCAGCACCTTCTTGGGCCTTCTCCTTGTCGCGTCGCTCGTATTCAGCCTTTTGCTATTCGACAAGCTGCTCGACCTTCTTGCAGCTCTGGAGGTCATGTCCCTTGGTGCGGTGGATCTTGCAGTACTGCTTGTTGGTGCCGTCCTGCTTGTCGGCGATCGCCACAGCCTGGTAGTTGGTTCCCGCGGCAATCTCCTCGCCGGAGCTACCAGCTTTGGCTTTCTTGGCGCCACCTCCATTGCCGGACTACTCAACGACTAGCACATCTTTGCCTTTCTTCTTCCTGTTGTTCCGCCGCCGGTTTTTCTTTGCCGGGGCTGCATCCTCGCTATCAGATCCTCCTGCTTCTGTATTCTCTCCGGGGAGTTTCCTCCCTTCCTCAGCACATGCACACTTGTCGGCCTGGGCATATAGCTCACTGACATCTCTGATCTTGCACATCGCCATCTCCTCCCGCATCCTGCGGTTTCGCACGTTCTGATGAAATGCGCTGATGACCGCGGCAGGGTGGACATCTGGGATGTTGTGATGTACACGGCTGAATCTCTGAATGTACTTGCGCAGGGGCTCTCCTTCCTTCTGGGCGAGCAGATGAAGGTCACTCTCTTGGCCATGAGGCTTGTGGCCGCCTGTAAAGGCGCCGACAAACTGATGGCATAGGTCTGCCCAGGAGGATATGGAGTTGTTCGGCAAGTGCATGAGCCAGGACCTGACATTGGGCTTGACCACCACCGGGAAGTAGTTGGCAAGGATCTTGTCGTCCCGTCCCCCGGCAGCTTGCACCGCGATGGTGTAGATGCTGAGGAACTCCGATGGATGCGACTTGCCGTCGTACTTCTCTGGTACATCTGGCTTGAAATTCTTCGTGCTGGGCCACTGGACTTGCCGCAGCTCACGAGTGAACGCAGGGCAACCTACCGCGTACGGCAAGTTGCCTGGTTCCCCTGGCGCATGCATGTCGATAGAGGGCCCAGCGCGCTGGTCCGATTGACGCCGCGCTTCTCTTCGGCGCTCGAAGCGAGTACGAGCGTCTTCTTGCTGTCGTTCGTGAAGAACTTGGCGCTGATCGCGACGAGCTTGTGGATCTGATGATGCGATGGAGTCGCTGTCGAGGTAGATCTGGCGAGTCGGCGATCTTGGCCTTCGGGGCGGAGAGTGCATGGTGGTTGCACCCCCACCGGTTTTGTCGCCATCGGCTCGTGCTTGGCAGTCTTGCCGCGGCTGCGATGTACTCGGCTGCCGTGGAGTGTCGCCGTTGGCGAAGCCGATGAGACTCTGAATGGTGGCCCTCCATTCGTCGATCTTGTCTACCTTTGGAGGGTAATCCAGGAGCAGTTGAGCTCGTGCCAAAGCTTCTGCTGGAGTGGTGGGTGGCAGTGGCGAACGGTGTGAGGAGCGGGATATGCTCGGACTTCTAACTGTGTTGGAAGGAGCAGTATCCCGTCCAGGCGACCGTGTCTTGCTCGTGCCAGCATGTTGGCGTGCATGCTGGTCTTGAGCACCCCGAGATCCACCGGCTCGGTCTTGGTCCAACGAACGTATGGTACCGCGAGTACCATGACGCTGTCGGTCCCGCGCCTCCTGAGATGGGCGCGGTGCATGTACGGACGCCGAGGTCTGCGCAGCCTTGTCCTTGGACCTGGCAGCACCGTGAGCTCCCTCGTCGATGCCCGTTCTTCTGCCGGCGTCTACCCCACCACCCGTTTGCTCCGGTGGTGGTGGGATCGACGCGGACGGAGTAGCCGCCTCCGAAGCCTTCTTCTTCGGCGGCATGTCGATGAAAAAGATGAAGATCTAGCTCGTGTAAATGCCGGATCAGGTTCACACAACCTCGACGCCCCCTACCTGGCGCGCCATAGATGTCGGGGGAAAAGTGATCCACGAACACCTATGGGACCGACGGACCGAGCCCCTTTCGGTTCGGCAGGGGGTGGAGATCGCACGAAGAGCAGGTCGAGGCGAAGCACACGAGTAGTTTACCCAGCTTCGGAGCTCTCCGGAGAGATAATACTCCTACTGCTGCATGTCTGAGTGTATTGAGTTCTTGCTCGGGAGCGCTGAGTGCTACAGTACACACTAGCTGCTAACGAGACCGAGCGTGAGTGTTTTCTGCCTTCGAACCCCCCTCTACGTTGCGCATGGGCCTCCTTTTATATGCTCAAGGGGTCACCGACAGGTGGCAACGCAGACAAGGGTAAAAATGGAAAAGTGTTGCGGTTGGTACAACTACCTGTACAGTGTATCATACCTAACCCTGACGGCAGGGGAAAAAGGCATTAAATGCCTGTCTGCATCGCCCGAACAGTGCAAAAAAGGGACCGTCAGGGACGCCACCGCTTGCCACGACGGCAATCTTGTCAGCGCCGCTTGCCACCGTGCACTGCTGGCTGCACAGCCTCTTGCCACGCGCGCCTGGAAAGGTCCCAGGGCGACACGTTGGTGGATGTGCTGGAGCACGGATACAGAGTGGTAGCCTGCCGTGGCAAGCGCCTTGCCGCGGTCGTTGTCTTGTCGCGTCCGGAAGCTTGTCGCTCACCGGGCCTCGCTGGGACGCGTGGCGCGTCACGGCAAGTTCCTTGAGATGCCTTGGTTGGCCTTCCCGGCAAGCTCCTCTTGCCGGGGCCTTGTCTCCTTGGCTTGAATACTTTGTTCTTGAATGGCTCCAAAGGAACCACGGAGGACCTTGGCGGTCACCCATCAAGCCTTGCCACGGGGTGCTGTGACTACCCGTGCACAAGTTCGGGATACTAGGGTACACCTACTCTAGTACACCGACACACTTCTTTCATTTTAGGATTCAAACGTCGTTGAGGATCCGCTTCCAAATTTATTTTATGTTGACATGGAGTGGGACTGATGCCCTTAAGATCATCCAGAGTATATCCAATAGCGGCACGGTGCTTTTTCAGAGTTTTCAATAATCTTTCTTCTTCATACTCTGAAAGGTTAGCACTAATAATAACATGATATATTTTCTTTTCATCAAGATAAGCATACTTAAGATTATCAGGCAATGGTTTAAGCTCAAACACGGGATCACCCTTGGGTGGAGGAGGATCCCCTAGGATTTCAACAGGCAAATTGTGTTTCAGAATAGGTTTCTGTTCAAAGAATACTTCATCTATTTCCCTTCTTTCATTCATGAACATCTCATTTTCATGGTCTAGCAAATAGTATTCTAAAGGATCACTAGGAGGTACGGCAATAGAAGCAAGACCAATAATTTCATCCTTACTAGGCAATTCTTCCTCACGATGTTGTTTACTAAATTTAGAGAAATTAAACTCATGAACCATATTATCCAAGCCAATAGTAACAACATCCTTTTCGCAGTCTATCTTAGCATTAACAGTATTCAAGAAGGGTCTACCAAATATAATGGGGCAAAAGCTATCTTGTGTTGAGCTAAGAACAAGAAAATCGGCGGGATATTTAGTTTTCCCACAAAAGACTTCAACATCTTTAACAATTCCCACTGGTGAAATAGTATCTCTATTGGCAAGTTTAATTGTAACATCAATATCTTCTAACTCAGCAGGTGCAATCTCATGCTTAATTTCTTTATATAAATCGTAAGTTATAACACTAGCACTAGCACCCATATCACATAAGCCATGATAACAATGATCTCCTATTTTAATAGAAATAACAGGCACGCCTACCACGGGTCTATGTTTATCTCTATCACAGGGTTTAGCAATTCTAGCAGTTTCACCAGAGAATTCAATGACATGCCCATCAATATTATCAGACAAGAGATCTTTAACAATAGCAATATTAGGTTCTACTTTGACTTGCTCAGGAGGTGTATAAGTTCTAGTATTGCTTTTACGAAAAACAGTTGAAGCTTTAGCATGACCCTTTACTCTAGCAGGGAAAGGCGGTTTCTCAACATAAGAGGTAGGAACAATAGGATCATTATACGTGATGGTTTCTTCTTCAACTTTAATAGGTGCAGCTACTTTTACTTCTATGGGAGGATGATATTTAAACCAATTATCCTTGGGGAGATCAACATAGGTAGCAAAAGATTCACAGAAAGAAGCTACTATCTCAGAGTCAAGTCCATATTTAGTGCTAAACTTACGGAAAATATCGGTATCCATAAAAGATTTAACACAATCAAACTTAGGTGTCATACCTGACTCCTTACCTTCGTTGAGGTCCCAATCTTCAGAGTTGCGTTTAATTCTATGCAATAAATTCCATCTGAATTCAATAGGCTTCATCATAAAAGAGCCAGCACAAGAACTATCGAGCATGGTTTTATTATTATCAGAGAGCCGAGCATAAAAATTCTGAAGAATTGTCAATTTTGAGAGCTCATGATTGGGGCACGAATATAACATGGATTTATGCCTCCCCCAAGCTTGAGCGATGCTTTCTCCTTCGCGAGGCCAAAAATTATATATATAATTGCGATCACGATGAACAAGATGCATAGGGTAATACTTTTGATGAAATTCCAATTTCATTCTTTTATAGTTCCATATCTCGTATCATCACATAGCCTATACCATGTCGATGCGTCTCCCTTCAAAGATAAAGGGAAAGCCTTCTTCTTAACAACATCATCGGGTATACCTGCAAGCTTCAATAATCCACAAATATCATCCAAATAGCGTAGATGCTCGTCGGGATGCTTTGTCCCATCTCCTGTAAAAGTATTAGCCAGCAGTTTTTCCATAATACCCGAAGGAAATTCAAAAGGAATTTAATTTTTCAATAGGTTCAGTAGGTTGAGGAGCAACTCTTTGCTCTACTGGACGGGGTGAAGATACCCCGAACAAGCCCCTCAGAGATTCACTTTCCATAGTAACAAGTGACAGAAAATTTCAGCACACTATATAAATTTTTCCTTACCAAATTCCACCTACCAAAGGCGCTACACTTCCCGGCAACGGCGCCACAAAAGAGTCTTGATGACCCACAAGTATAGGGGATCTATCTAGTCCTTTCGATAAGTAAGAGTGTCGAACCCAACGAGGAGCAAAAGGAAATGATAAGCTGTTTTCAGCAAGGTATTCTCTGCAAGTACTGAAATAAGTGGTAACAGATAGTTTTGTGATAAGATAAATGGTAACGAGCAACAAGTAACAAAAGTAAATAAAGTGCAGCAAGGTGGCCCAATCCTTTTTGTAGCAAAGGACAAGCCTGGACAAACTCTTATAATAGGAAAAGCGCTCCCGAGGACACATGGGAATATCGTCAAGCTAGTTTTCATCACGCTCATATGATTCATGTTCGGTACTTTGATAATTTGATATGTGGGTGGACCGGTGCTTGGGTACTGCCCTTACTTGGACAAGCATCCCACTTATGATTAACCTCTATTGCAAGCGTCCGCAACTACAACAAAAGTATTAAGGTAAACCTAACCATAGCATGAATCATATGGATCAAAATCAGCCCCTTACGAAGCAACGCATAAACTAGGGTTTAAGCTTCTGTCACTCTAGCAACCCATCATCTACTTATTACTTCCCAATGCCTTCCTCTAGGCCCAAATAATGGTGAAGTGTTATGTAGTCGATGTTCACATAACACCACTAGAGGTTAGACAACATACATCTTATCAAAATATCGAACGAATACCAAAGTCACATGACTAACAGCAAGACTTCTCCCTTGTCCTCAGGAACAAACGTAACTACTCACAAAGCATATTCATGTTCATAATCAGAGGGGATATAATGTGCATAAAGGATCTGAACATATGATCTTCCACCAAATAAACCAACTAGCATCAACTACAAGGAGTAATCAACACTACTAGCAACCTACTACCACCAATCCCGGACTTGGAGACAAGAATTGGATACAAGAGATGAACTAGGGTTTGGAGATGAGATGGTGCTGGTGAAGATGTTGATGGAGATTGCCCTCTCCCGATGAGAGGAGCGTTGGTGATGACGATGGTGATGATTTCCCCCTCCCGGAGGGAAGTGTCCCCGGCAGAACAGTTCTACCGGAGCCCTAGATTGGTTCCGCCAAGGTCCCGCCTCGTGGCGGCGGAGTCTCATCCCGAAAGGTTGTTTCTAATTTTTTTCTCATTGAAAGACTTCATATAGGAGAAGATGGGCGTCGCAGAGCCACCAGGGGGCCCACGAGGTAGGGGGGCGCGCCCAACCCTCGTGAGCAGGGTGTGGGCCCCCTGGCGTTCATCTTTGGCAACGATTTTTCTTTATTTATTTTAAGATATTCCGTGGAGTTTCAGGACTTTTGGAGTTGCACAGAATAGGTCTCCAATATTTTCTCCTTTTCCAGCCAGAATTCCAACTGCCGGCATTCCCCCTCTTCATGGTAAACCTTGTAAGATAAGAGAGAATAGCCATAAGAATTGTGACATATCGTGAAATAACAGCCCATAATGCGATAAATATCGATATAAAAGCATGATGCAAAATGGACGTATCATTCGTACACCTTGTTGGAGAAATTGACGAGGAGTTGCGAATCACCCTTGATGGTGAGGCGCTTTACCCCCAAGGCAATTGCGGCTTTCAGGCCTGCTATCAGGCCTTCGTACTCCGCTATGTTGTTGGAGACCTTTTCTCCGTGCTGGAAACAGAGTTGTACGGCGTAGTAGAGCTTGTCTTGAGTGGGAGATACGAGCACCGCGCCAGCCCCCGCGCCGTGTCGGGAGAACGCCCCGTCGAAATACATGACCCAGCCGTCCGTTGCCTCGCTTCCCGGAGAAAATGATCGATCCTCGCCAGCCTCGAGGCCTGGCGCCTTTTCCCATTCCGCCACGAAGTCCGCAAGCGTAGCCCCCTTGATGACTATGGTCGTGCTTAATTCTAGCTGAAATGCTTGCAGCTTGATGTTCCACTTAGCGACTCTTCCAGCTGAATTGGGGCTCCTGAGTACCCTTCCCAAGGGGTATGCTGAGACGACCTTGATGGGATGGCCTTGGAAGTAGTGCCGCAGCTTGCGTGAGGCCACCAGCAGTGCGAGGAGGAGTTTTTGAGGCATGGGGTACTGCGCCCTTGCGTCTCATAGCACCGTGCTGACGAAGTACACAGGGTGCTCGACGAGGTTGAGAGCGCTGGTGCTGCTTGCGTCCTCCGGAGGTTGGGGTGCCTCCTGAGACGATGAAGCCCCCAGCGATTGATTGCTTGGAGGGGCCTCTTCTGTTCCGGGTGTGCTCCCCTGCTGCAGCTGATCCTTTTCGGCTACGGTCGCGGTCTCCGTGAAGCCTTCTTGGCTCTTCTTTGCTTCGACCCAGACGGTTGTTGCGGCCTTGGCCCGATGCTCCTCCTTAACCTCCACCAGGGCTGCGCTGGCGGAGTAGGGGGTGGCCGCAAGGTAGAGCACCAGGGGCTCTCGAGGACGCGGAGCTACCATCACCGGAGGGCTGGTTAAGTACCTCTTGAGATCCTGGAACGCCTTGTCGACCTCTTCAGTCCATTCAAAGGGGCCCTTCTTCTTATCATCAGCTTGAAGAAGGGCAGTGCTCGTTCCCCCAGCTTGGAGATGAAGCATCCTAGCGCGGTCACACGCCCGGTGAGCTTCTGCATCTCTCTGAGGGTCTTCGGCGGGCTCATGTCCTCGACTGCTTTGACCGTCTCCAGGTTGGCCTTGATGCCCCTGTGAGATACGAGGAAACCCAGGAGCTTGCCCGAGGCGACTCCAAATATGCACTTCTTCAGGTTGAGTCGTAGGTCCACCTCATTGAGGCTCGCGAAGGTTTCCTCCAAGTCCTGTATCAGGGTTTTTCCTCCCGAGACTTCACCACAATGTCATCGACGTAAGCCTCAGCATTCCTCCCGAGCTGCCGACCCAAGGCGATGTGCATCAGCCGCTGAAAGGTCGCACCTGCGTTGCGCAACCCAAACGGCATGCATGTATGGCAGTACACTCCACATGGGGTCAGGAAAGCCATTTTTTCCACGTCTTCTACTGCCATCTTGATTTGGTGATAGCCCGAGAAAGCATCTAGGAAGCATAACAGGTCGCACTCGGCGGTGGAGTCGACGATTTGGTCGATGCGAGGAAGCGGGAATGGATCCTGCTGGCAGGCCTTGTTGAGGTTGGTGAAGTCGACACACATGCGTTCCTTTCCTCCCTTCTTTGGCACGACAACCGGGTTAGCCAACCAATCTGGGTAGCGGACCTCGCGAATAACCCCTGCCGCCTCTAGCTTGCAGGTCTCTTGGACGATGAAAGCTTGCTTCTCAGTGGACTGCCGCCTCGCTTTTTGCTTCACGGGGCGCACGTTGGGGCACACGTTGAGGTGATGCTCAATTACGCCCCTCGGGACCCCTGCTAGCTAATCAGGTTCCCACACGAACACCTTCTTGTTCGCGCGCAGGAACTTCACCAAGGCCTCCTCCTGCTCGGATTCGAGGTTAGCGCCTATGGTGAAGGTGGCACTAGAGGGGCCTTCCTCGTCGACCAGCACTTGCTTGGTTTCCGCCTTGTCTTGGGTGAATAGCTGCTTCTTCTTGGCCGGTGCAGACCCCTTGGGCTCAGGGGTGTGGGAGCTGGCGGGCTGTGCCACTGCGGCTGTCTTGAAGGCAAGCTTGAGTGCCTGCAGCGCATCTCTTGTGTCTCCTAACACGGTGAGGGCGCCGCTGCTTCCGGGCATCTTCATGAGGTTGTACGCCGGGTGAGTTGCTGCCATGAACCGGGCCAAGGCCGGGTAGCCGAGGATGGCATTGTAGGGGAGGCCGATGGGGGCGATGTCGAAGTCGATCAGCTCTGTGCGGAAGTTGTCGTAGGTGCCGAAGGTCACCGGGAGGCGGATCTGCCCTAAAGAGATAGTGGAACCGGTCTGACACCCGAGAAGGGCCTGCTGGGCTGAAGCCGCTCGAGTGGCACGTGGAGGAGGCTAAAGGCCTCCACTAAGAGCACATTGAGGCCAGCTCCGCCGTCGATGAGGGTCCTAGTGACGGCCACTTGGCAGATGGTGGGGGTGCACAGCATCAGGAGCGCACCCGAACCGGCGGGGTTGGAGGGGTGATCGTCCGAGTTGAAGGTCAGATCGGCCTCGGGCGCCACCCAACCTGGGGGAGCTCCCTAGCGCTTGGAGGCGACACCGATCTGGCAGGTGAATGGCTTGACGTGGAGGCTCGCGGGCGGTGTCGGCGAGCCGCCCAGGAGAGCTACGATGACTGGGGGTGCTGGAGTGGCGTAACTGGCGAGGAAGAGGCTGCGCAGCTCCTCCCAGGAGGTCACAGAAGCCGTCGGTAGGTGGAGCAGCCACATGCGCGGGACGCCGGTGAGCGCCATGGGAAACCAGTTGGCCACCACCCTGTCATCGCCCCCAGCCTTGAGGACAACCTCCTCGTATGCCAGTAGGAAAACCAGCGGGTCCGCCGTGCCGTTGTAGCGCGGCGGCATCTCGGGCTTGAACTTGGGTGGCCACTGCACCTGCCGCAAGGCGGGGGCCAAGGCTCGGAGCCCCCTAGTCCCAGCATCGGCGTCGGTTGTTGGAGCGGCCGACGCTTCTGTGGGGGCGCGACGGGCGTGAGTTGACGATCCGGGCGGAGTTGGCGACGGGGTGGCGGTGCTGCAATCTTGTCGCACCGGAGGATGCAGGGGTGAGGCCTGCTGCTCGTTCCCCGCCGGGCCGGCGGCAGCGCTGGCAGCAGGCGACGAGGAACGACAGGGGCGTCCGCCGACGGGCGCCGTCTGGGAGACGCGGGTGGCGAGAGCAGCCCGACGCTCGGCGCGAGCTCGACAAGTATTAGCCATGGTCATGGCGGAAGATCAGACGCGACCAGCGGAAGGAAGATTCCGGCGCACCCCTACCTGGTGCGCCAAATGTCGGATGTGGGTTCCTGCAGACCCTTGAGGTTCGAACACTGGGGTGCGCACGAAGATCTCTCCCCTACCACCTCACGTCTCGAAGTCTCGCAAATATCTAAGCAAGAAAGATGAACACACAAGGGACACGAGATTTATACTAGTTCAGGCTACCATTGTGGTGTAATACCCTACTCCAGTGTGTGGTGAGGTGGATTGCCTCAGGAGCTGATGATGAACAGTACAAAGGGAGAACAGCCTCGCGAGGGGCTGTTCTTGAGCTAGTGCGATGAACTGCTTGGGTGAGTTCGGTCGCTTCTCTCTCTCTGGTTGATCTCCAGATTATTCTTTTTTACCTTGTGGGTGGCTAGTCCTACTTATAGGCGGAGGCCCTGGGCCTCTTCCCAAATAATGAGCGGGAAGGGCGCCAACAACTGGCCATTTTGAAGGGGAACATCTGGTACACTTATCCTGACTAAAGTTGGTCTTCGGCTACCAAAGGTCCTGACGGTGACGCCGCCCTGGGCTCCACGTTGACCTCCATCCTGCCTTTCTGCTGGTCTTGGTCTTGGTGCACCGAAACGGTAACCTTTGCCTGATGCCTTGGCCTATGTTTGCCCCCTCAGCACCAAAAGGGAAACAAGGACACAGCGCAGGCCGGCGCCCGCCTGGCACCCGCCTGGCCTCTGATCGTCATGGCTTGCATCACGGGCCCCTAGGGAGGTGCCCTGCCTTGATCTCTCTGCCTCCTCGCGAGCCTGCCTGAGGAGGCTGCTCCTGAGGAAGCTCCCTGTCGTCCGCCCCGCGAGGCTTGGCCCCTCGCGAGGGTCTTGAGCTTGAGCTGATGAAGCTGGGCTGCATTGGGCCCCCACTTGAGCCACGCCGCAGGCCGCAGGCAGGCAAGTCTGGGGACCCCCGATCCCAGAACGCCGACAACTACAGGTTCCACACAAAGGAACAACAGGACTTCTATGAGATAGTGCTACTTGACAAGAAGCCAATTGTCTGTGACATGAGATGGGTAGACTGGGAGTACATCAGGAAGAATGAAGAGCATTATCCAGGGGTGTATGACAGTTTCAATGCTTGTGCACTGGATAACTTTGTTGGGCAGAAGCTCACAAAGTGGAATGATGAGCTTATTATGCAGTTCTACTCCACATCTCACTTCTACCCAGATGGAAGGATTGTCTGGATGTCTGAAGGTACTAGGTACCAGTCATTAGTTGAAGAATGGGAAAAGTTGATCAATGCACCTAAGGAGAATGACGATGACTTGGATGTCTATGCCAAGAAGAAGAAGGATCACAACTCCATGACACACATGTACAGAGAGATCCCAAATGCTGCTATTGAGACACATAAGTTTGGCTCAGTACATTACCTTTTGTCAGGATTGCCAACAATCAACTGGATCCTCAGGCACACTCTTTTTCCTAAGTTTGGAGATCACAAGATGATCAGAGGCCATGCCATCAACCTACTTCACATATTTGATGTGCCTCAAAAGTTCAAGGTCATGAGCCTCATAGTGGAAACTATCAAGAGGACTGCTGAAGATCAGATGAGAAGTCGTGGGTATGCCCCACAGATCCAGGAGCTCATCACCTCCAAGATGGGCACATTCACATACCTCTTGGACAAGGAACACATGCCCATCTATCCAGATTTTGAGGACAACACAGTGGTTATGGATGAAGATGAACCATCTTCTGTGCAAGCACAAGCAAAGAGGGAGAAGGCAAGGACTGAAAAGGCTGCCAAGATGCCAACCATTGATGAGGCATCTCAGTACTTCTTGAAGAACAAGCAGGAGCAGCTTGTCTACTTGATTGCCTCCACTCTAAGTATTGAGAAGGGACTGGCCACCCTAACTCAAAACCAGGAGAGCCTGGAGAGGATCATGGAGCAGAAGTTCTATGACTTGGATGTGAATGTCACTGAGATACAGTTAGTTGTTGAGAAACTTCAGGATGATATGCAGGAGAGGAAGGGCAAGACTACTACTGATGCTTTTGCCAGAGTGCCCAGGACCCAGAGATCAGCTCCAGTGCCTGTTACAGACACCAGAGCAACTTCATCTGCACCAGCTACAGCTTCTGTGCAACCAGCTCCAGCACCTACTCCACCAGCTCCATCCACATCTACTGAAGTCTTTGTCCAAGGAGCCATCTCTACACCACCACCTGAAGACCAAGCCTGAGAGTCGATTTAGTGCTATGCATTTTCTATGAACTTTTTGGTAAGTTGTTAGCAAAGGGGGAGAAAAATGTATAGATCATAGGCTCCGAGAGAGAGTGTTGCAGTTGTTCTCCCTTGTTTTGGTGGCTGAACTTTATTTTCTTGTTTGAGATACTTTATGCGTTTGTGAGATACTTGGGTGATCATGTGTTTGATCATATGCTACCTTAATGCTTGTTGGGTGACATTATCCTTTTATCCCTATATGATCATTCACTTTGCTTGGTGATGAGTGCATGTATTTAATTATTATCATTTTGAGCGATCCACCAATATGTATGTGACATGGAAGAGTAACCCATGAGCCTAACTCTTTGTGCATTTGCAGTCCAAAGAAAATCTTAAACTATGCACAAATTTAGGGGGAGCTCTTGCTTATCACATACTTCTCAAAGACACAATGTTTTTCACTCTTATTATCATTTGTCGAAGCTTTGATCTATATGTTGTCATCAATTACCAAAAAGGGGGAGATTGAAAGTGCAACTATCCCTAGGTGGTTTTGGTAATTCCTAACAACATATAGCTCATTGAGATAATGCTACTTCAAGTTAAATATTTCAGGAAAGCTCAATGATTGGCATGGCATGGATGAGAAAATTGGACCCCTAAAAATACTAAGGACAAAAGGATTGGCTCATGCTCAAAGCTCAAGACTCTACATTTTATATTTTAGTGATCCAAGATCACATTGAGTCTATAGGAAAAGCCAATACTATCAAGGAGGGATGAGGTGTTGCTTAATGGCTTACTTGCTCAAAATGCTTAGTTGAAAGTGCAACTATCCCCAGGTGGTTTTGGTAATTCATAACAATATATAGCTCATTGAGCTAATGCTATTCCAAGACTATTATTTCAGGAAAGCTCAATGAATGGCATGGCATGGATGATGAAAGTGGATCCCTCAAAATACTAATGACAAAGGATTGGCTCAAGCTCAAAAGCTCAAGACTCTTAGTTTACATTTTAGTGATCCAAGATCACATTGAGTCTACAGGAAAAGCCAATACTATCAAGGAGGGATGAGGTGTTGCTTGATGAGCCTCTTGCTTCCTGTGCTTAGTGATATGCTCCAAAAACCCTCAGCTACTTTCTCACACCCACAAATGACCTAAACCTAAAGCCAAAATCGGTCACACCGATTCTTTCTATCCGGCGCCACCGAGTTCAAATGTCATAGCCACTGCCACAAACCCTAGGCAAATCGGTCTTACCAATAGGGATCTCGGTCTCACCGAGATGGGATTGCAATCTCTCTGTTTCCCTTCGTAACGTTTTGGTCTAACCGAAGTGAGCGATCGGTCCCACCGAGATTGCAATGTAAACTCTCTGTTTCCCTTTTGTAACATTTCGGTCTCACCGAAAAGAGCAAATTGGTCCCACCGAGTTTACCTGACCAACTCTCTGGAAAGCTTATTACCAAAATCGGTCTCACCGAGTTTGTGTAATCGGTCTTACCGAGATTATGTTATGCCCTAACCCTAACCGAATCGGTCCTACCGAGTTGCATGTCAGTCCCACCGAAAATCCTAACAGTCACTTGGTTTACTAAATCGGTCCGACCGAGTTTGTTGAATCGGTCCCACCGAGTTTGGTAAATTGTGTGTAACGGTTAGATTTTGTGTGAAGGCTATATATACCCCTCCACCTCCTCTTCATTCGTGGAGAGAGAGCCATCAGAACAAACCTACACTTCCAGCTTACCATTTCTGAGAGAGAACCACCTACTCATGTGTTGAGGCCAAGATATTCCATTCCTACCATATGAATCTTGATCTCTAGCCTTCCCCAAGTTGCTTTCCACTCAAATCTTCTTTCCACCAGATCCAAATCCTATGAGAGAGAGTTGAGTGTTGGGGAGACTATCATTTGAAGCACAAGAGCAAGGAGTTCATCATCAACACACCATTTGTTACTTCTTGGAGAGTGGTGTCTCCTAGATTGGCTAGGTGTCACTTGGGAGCCTCCAACAAGATTGTGGAGTTGAACCAAGGAGTTTGTAAGGGCAAGGAGATCGCCTACTTCATGAAGATCTACCGCTAGTGAGGCATGTCCTTCGTGGGCGACGGCCATGGTGGGATAGACAAGGTTGCTTCTTCGTGGACCCTTCGTGGGTGGAGCCCTCCGTGGACTCGCGCAACTGTTACCCTTCGTGGGTTGAAGTCTCCATCAACGTGGATGTACGATAGCACCACCTATCGGAACCACGCCAAAAACATCCGTGTCTCCAATTGCGTTTGAATCCTCCAAACCCTTCCCTTTACTTTATTGCAAGTTGCATGCTTTAATTTCCGCTGCCTATATACTCATTGCATGCTTTCTTGAATTGTGTGATGATTGCTTTACTTGTCCTAAGATAGCTAAAATCCGCCAAACTCTAAAACTGGGAAAAGGTTAAGTTTTTAATTGGTCAAGTAGTCTAATCACCCCCCCTCTAAACATACTTCAAGGTCCTACATTAGTGATATGCTCCAAAGCCCTCAACTACTTTATCACATCCACATATGACCTAAACCAAAAGTCAAACTCGGCCTCACCGATTCTTTGTATCTGGTGCCACTGAGTTCACATGTCATAGCCACTGCCACAAACCCTAGGCAAATCGGTCTCACCGATAGGGATCTCGGTCTCACTGAGATGGGATTGTAATCTCTCAGTTTCCCTTCGTAACATTTTGGTACCACCGAGATGAGCGATCGGTCCCACCGAGATTGTAATGTAAACTCTCTGTTTCCTTTTCGTAACATTTTGGTCTCACCGAAATCAGCGAACCGGTCCCACCAAGTTTACCTGACCAACTCTCTAGTTAGCTTATTACCAAAATCTGTCCCACCGAGTTTGTGTAATCAGTCTCACTGAGATTACGTTATGCCCTAACCCTAACCATATCAGTTCTACCGAGTTGCATGTCAGTCCCACCAAAAATCCTAACGGTCACTAGATTTGCTAAATCGGTCCGACCGAGTTCTTCAATTCGGTCCCACCGAGTTTGGCAAGTTGTGTGTAACGGTTAGATTTTGTGTGGAGGTTATATATACCCCTCCACCTCCTCTTCATTCGTGGAGAGAGCCATCAGAACAAACCTACACTTCCAACTTGCATTTTCTGAGAGAGAACCACCTACTCATGTGTTGAGGCCAAGATATTCCATTCCTATCATATGAATCTTGATCTCTAGCCTTCCGCAAGTTGCTTTCCACTCAAATCTTCTTTCCACCAAATCGAAATCCTGTGAGAGAGAGTTGAGTGTTGGGGAGACTATCATTTGAAGCACAAGAGCAAGGAGTTTATCATCAACACACCATTTGTTACTTCTTGGAGAGTGGTGTCTCCTAGATTGGCTAGGTGTCACTTGGGAGCCTCCGACAAGATTATGGAGTTGAACCATGGAGTTTGTAAGGGCAAGGAGATCGCCTACTTCGTGAAGATCTACCGCTTGTGAGGCAAGTCCTTTGTGGGAGACGGCCATGGTGGGATAGACAAGGTTGCTTCTTCGTGGACCCTCCGTGGGTGGAGCCCTCCATGGACTCGCGCAACCGTTACCCTTCGTGGGTTGAAGTCTCCATCAACGTGGATGTACGATAGCACCACCTATCGGAACCACAGCAAAAACATCCGTGTCTCCAATTGAGTTTGAATTCTCCAAACCCTTCCCTTTACATTCTTGCAAGTTGCATGCTTTACTTTCCGTTGCTCATATACTCTTTGCATGCTTGCTTGAATTGTGTTAAGATTGCTTGACTTGTGCTAAGTTAGCTAAAATCTGCCAAAGACTAAAATTGGGAAAAGGATAAGTTTTTATTTGGTCAAGTAGTCTAATCACCCCCCCCCTCTAGACATACTTTCGATCCTACACAACGAAAATCTACTCAAACATCATAGGATGGCAACACATCATTGGATAATAATATGAAGCATAAAGCACCATGTTCAAGTAGAGGGTACAGCGGGTTGCGGGAGAGTGGACCACTGAATATATATGGGGGAAGGTGAAGGAGACGTTGGTGAAGAGGATGGAGATGTTGGTGAAGATCGCGGTGATGATGATGGCCCCCGGCGGCGCTCCTTCTTCTTCTTCTTCCTTGACCTCCTCCCTAGATGGGAGAAGGGTTTCCCCTCCGGTCCTTGGCTCCCATGGCATGGGAGGAGCGAGAGCCCCTCCGAGATTGGATCTATCTCTCTGTCTCTCTCTGTTTCTGCGTTCTCAGATTCTGCCCCTTCAACGTTTCTTTTATATCTAGATATCCGTAACTCCGATTGGGGTGAATCTTTCGCCCAGGTTTTTCTCATAAAATCAGCTTTCTTGCGGCAAAAGAAGAGCGTCAACCGCCTTACGGGGTGCCCAGGAGAGTCCAGGGCAGGCCTGCCTCCCTGGGGCGCGCCCCCTGTCTCGTGGCCCCCTCGGGCACCGTCTCGCGTTGATTCTTCCTCCCAAAAATCACAAATATTCCAAAATAATTCTCCGTCCGTTTTTGTCCCGTTTGGACTCGGTTTGATATTGGGTTTCTGCGAGACATAAAACATGCAACAAACAGGAACTGGCACTGGGCACTGGATCAATATGTCAGTCCCAAAAATAGTATAAAAAGTTGCCAAAAGTATATAAAAGTTGAATAATATTGGCATGGAACAATCAAAAATTATAGATATGACGGAGACGTATCAGGGTCCTGTTCATCCAACCCCCCACCGGGAACTATAAATCCAACCCCCCCACCCAACAACGCTCACTGTTCATCAAGGGGAGGAGGCAGCAGGGTTCGACCGGCTTCAGTTAGCAGCAGTAGCGAAGGAATCACTCGGGTTCAGTTAACAGCAAGGGATCGATCGCTCGGGCTCAATAACATAGCTAGTGCAATCGATCAAGTTCAGTTAGAGCCCAACGCCTCACTCGGGTTAAGTTAGAGTGCATCGCCTCTCACACACGCGTGTACGTACAAGAGAAACGCGCATCGCTCGGCCCCCGACCACCCACCGTAACTGGGAACTCCCCCGATATTTTCCTCACCCTCGCTTCTACCATGGTTTTTTCCGTCATGGACGGCTTAAAGAATGTCATGCAACTGCGTATCCGGCCCGCCAAGGACGAAAAGCCCATTTTCTGTCATGATTTTTTGTCATATGTGACAGCCTGGATTTTGCCTTCTCTCTTTTCCGGACTTGCCTTTCTCTCTTTTTCCGGATTTGGTTTTCACCATGGTTTTTGCCCTGATTTGATTTGGGTTTTGAATCATTTCAAATGGACTTGTCACCTGGGCATATCCTAGACTTTAACCCAAGAGACCTATCTACCTTATTCTTCCAACAAATTCCCCAAATAATCAAATGAATATTTTTCCTAAAAGAAAAATATTCTTTTTCCCCTCTGAAACTCACTTCAGAAACTTGTGCTCCAAAGAAACCTCAATTTTTCTTGCTCAGAAAAATCTGAGATAAATCATGAATATTCTTAGAACACTGGCACACCTTCCCATGTGAAAATATTGCATCACTATTTGTAATATTTTTGCTGTAGAAATTCTTTTCACTTCTGGTCCAAAAATGCACTTTGTACAACAAGTGCATTTTTCCTTTAGCTTTTCGCCTTGAGCTTTCTTGAGCTTAAACAACCTCCTAAGAAACCCTAAACCCCAGGAGATCAGCCCTAATGGCCTTCTATAATGTGGCCAAACTTGGCGACCAAGTTTCTGGTCAGAAACTTGCCAGCTTAGTCGAGTCCAATCTGGTCAGCCTGGTTATGAGCCATCACCTCTCCTAGACGTATCACTGCACGGTCGAGCGCGTAGACAAGGTTTGGCCGCCCCTGGACGTTGTTTTGACCATGCCAGCTTGGTGACCGCGCAGGGACACGGCCCCTGGCAGCGTCTCGACGCGCTCTGGCTGTCGCCATGCCCTCTGTTTCGTGCATGCTCGTTCCAGCTCTCGCCGCCAACTGCTGCACCATGCAACAAGCCTCGACCCATCATCCTTGACCGCTCCCTGGCGCTTGCCGATGCCAGAGCCGCTGCAACAAGCACGGGCGCATCACGTCCAAAATGCCATAGTGCGCGCGTGCGCTTGTCCTCATTCCCAAGCGCCTCATGTGCTCGTCCGCGAGTGTGGGCAAGCTCCTGCGCTGACGCTGAGCCCTTGCCCCATCGCGTTGGAGCTTCTCGTCGATGTTCGCCGCGTGTCTAGAGTGCTCCGGCAGCGACACGTCCCCCCCTCTACTCTGGCTATATATAGCACTCCCCACCACATTTTTGAGCCAAGCACCACTCCACCCAACCTCCACGAACACGTAACGAGCAGAAGCTCGGTCGGGCAGGCCTCTGGCTGTCGCCCCGACTAGAGGACTCCGGCGATCCCTACAGGCCAGCCGCCGCTCTCCCGTGCCTGCCGAGCTCAAGCAACTGCTTGGGCAGCGCATTAGTGGTCCGTTGGTGCTGCCTGGACACCGCCAAGCCCTCGGAGCCGCCCCTAGCCGCCGTCTTCATCCTCTCCGGCGAACTCCATCCGCCACTGAAGCTTGCGAGCTCGAGCGCGAGCCACTCCGTCCACCTCTCGCCAAGCCACGGGTACAGGCAGGTGCGCCTGGAGCCCCGCTTCAATCCTATCCCTCTAGCCTAGTCCCAAACAGCCTCGTCGCCAGTGTGAGCTCCGGTGAAGCACCGCCCCCCTCTGATCATGATCCCTCTCTCTTTCTCCTAATGGGCGGGCCCTAGTGTCAGCCTCACCACTCGCGCCCGAAGTGGTACGAGTGGAGGCGCACTCCCGTTTTACACCTTCGACGTCACCCACTGGTTTATGTTTAATTCAAATTTAATTCAGAAATTTGACTGAACTTTGACCGGCAACCATCTCTAAACCATAAGTCCAAATGAATTGATTCTTTTTGCATTGTCTTTTTACGGAAAGCTCTAGCGGCACACCAGAGGGTGGATTTTTCTCTGCTGCCTAGAATTTCTGGTGATTTTCAGAATGTGTTTTGACATTTATTTTTGTGGTTTTAAATTCTTTTTCAGAAGGAGAAGCTTGTCTTGAAGCAAACCAAGGGGGGTGTGATCCTCCTCTTCACTAAGGCAAGCCACACCAGCATTTGGATGGTGTTATTTCAATATCTATGACTTACTACTTGAATATGAGTTCTTATTTGCATTTCAAATTTGAGAAATAATTTTGGTAATATTACTAGTTACTTTATTCTGTCAGATATGCTTGTTTTAGTTACTGGTTGAATGCATGAACTTGTTTGGTTAAGTAGATTAAGATTTTGCACTATGCATATTGCTATGGAAATTAATGGTAGTAATTTTTACTAAGAGACATTTTCTTTTAACTAAAGAACTAATAAAAATATTACTTTATGATAAAAATAAGTTATAACCAGACAGTTTTTGATCTTTAGTATTGCAAGATAATTATGTGGTTAAGTTTGATCCATGAATATGAGTTGTTTGCTTTGCATGACGAGTAGTTCCATGAAGATTTTTTTATATCATGTTATTGATAACAAGTTTTTATCAAAGTTAAATTGGATTAAGTTCAACTTGAATATGATGTTGATCACATCATGGTGCCACTGAATCGGGTTTTAATTCAGTGCGACCACATTTACCTAATGGGAAGGTCTTGATTCGACCCTTTGTTGTGGCTCTCACCGGTGCCTCCCCGCGAGGGAAGGTTATGGGCGTGCATACCCTGGCCCGGTAGGCAGACATAACCTTATGTGCTCACTTTTGTTTTTATGGTACCTTGTCCCCGTTTGGGACCGTTTTGCCACGACGGGGGCCGTTGGTGTGTTTGGTAGACAAGGGGCCACCCAACACCTAGCCCTGAGAGGGAGATGGTTGGAGTGGCCGGGGAGGGTGCATGAAAAAGGGAGGGTATCGTCGGAATACTTTGGTCCACCCGAATGGGAGTGTGAGGCTAGGTATTCCATAGTGTGGGTAAAGTGCGCTACTCTGCAGAGTGTATTTAATCTATCGATAGCCGCGCCCTCGGTTATGGGCAAGACTTGGGAGTAAGTCACACCATGTTTCAACTTTTATAATAAGTTTTGCAAACTAAGCGATTGTTGTGATACGTTGTTCCGTGGTGAACACTTGAGGTGTTCATGAGTAATTGCTTTCAGGAGTGACCCCGGTGTGGTCATCGCTTGGTTACGAGGTAACCGTCTGGTAAGCGAGTCTGTGTGACTCGATGTTCGTTTTGTTTGCATTGCATCTGTAGTATTTCTTGCATTGAATTAATCGGATTAATTATCATGATATTGTCTATCATCGTGCTTATGTTTGTTGTGAGCTTACAAGTACATTCAATGTACTGACCTGGCGTGTTATGCGAGCTTTCAGGCAAGTGGGTTCGCATCGGAGCGCATCTCGTGTCTAGGCCTGTCCACGTCGGTGTCCCTGTGCTATGGAGTTCCCATTCACCGTTCTTCCGCTGTCGCGTAGTTCGTGTGATCGAGGCCCCAGCCATGTTCATTAAATAATGTACATACTGTCCAGCAGCACCGTGTGCGTCACTTGGCCTCGTATCTCGATGTAATATTAGACCTATGTATTCTGCTAGTATCAATAAAGCGGTTGTTTCTATACCATGTTGTTGTGTATTGCCAGAAGACTCGATCTCTGGGCTGGCAATGCAGGGTAAACCGGCTGCTCTAAGCCGGCGTGCCACAATGCTTGGTAACAGAGCCTTCTGATTGTAGGACACGACCGGCAGTGCGTTAGTAAAACAGTAGATAGCTGCGTTTGAGTGCCAGTACCATAGAAATTGTTTGTTGCATTGCAAGCATGTTTAATTGTTGTTATTAGTAACCTAATGGTTTGTGAGTGTAGATGGCACCAATACCGATCTTGTACCATCTTGAGCCAGCTCTGTGCACCTCGCCGCACCTGCTTCAGAACATGTAGCGACGACTCTACCCAGAGGGCGCTGATCTGGAGTATCGGGTGTATCGTGAGCATCTGGCCGGTGCATTGTATGAGTATTATGCTGAGGTCACTCTACACCACAGTTCCCCATCCGGCGGTTACACTCGTTTGACTAAGAGTGGTCTTGCTTCTACGCCATCTCAGGCAGTTCAGTTTGCTGCTCCCGAAGCTCTTGTAGACTTGCGCTACAATGAGGTTCACATGCACACCCACCCTGGTCTTTTCTGCTACCCATCTCTGCACGAGAATGGGCATATCTGCTTTCCCTTGATTAATCTGGCATGCGATCGTCCCACTACCCACCTTTCTCGCTACATCACTGCTACTTATCTCCTTACCTACGAGTTAGCTCGGGAGCTTTCACGCGCTCGCGCAGCTCTCGCGACTGCTCATGTAAGGAACCCTTCACCCATTGTCATCTATACTTCTGCTCCGGTTTCTTCCCCCTCCATTCCCCCGACGACCTCGTAGGGTACCGTTAACCCTCTAATGGTGAACCCTCGCAGCGCTCCTGCTGCATGGTCTTCCCTTGTCGCTACCCCTGCTGCTCCTATGCTTAGATCCCATCCCCCACCTACCCCTAAGGGAGATCCCTCGAGGCAGCGCCAACGTATCTCTCTTCCCCCGGAGGTCTCTACTATCAGTTCAAGATCTGGGTCCGACTCAGGAGACGAGCCTGCAGCAGCATGATGTGTACTACACAACCTTCTTCTTGTAGACGTTGTTGGGCCTGCAAGTGCACAGGTTTGTAGGACAGTAGCAAATTTCCCTCAAGTGGATGACCTAAGGTTTATCAATCCGTGGGAGGCGTAGGATGAAGGTGGTCTCTCTCAAACAACCCTGCAACCAAATAACAGAAAGTCTCTTGTGTCCCCAACACACCCAATACAATGGTAAATTGTATAGGTGCACTAGTTCGGCGAAGAGATGGTGATACAAGTGCAATATGGATGGTATATAAAGGTTTTTGTAAGAGTCAATTACGTTGTCGGTGCTAGAACTTGACGCAAACGGTCACTTTGGTGCTAGAAGTTGCGGTATACAATGAAGCGGTGCAAAAACTTGGCTCGCACGTGCAAATATAGTGCTAATCGCATTGGTATGCGGAATTTGCGCTGACTAGGCGTGTGGGTCCTGCTGACAGCCACTGGACCTAGGAGGGAGGGTGTGTGGCCTGATTTTTTTGGAAAAACCCTCGGAATATATCTTTTTACAAAAAAGGTACATATCGACATGTCATTTTACATCTCTAACCAGCAGGCCCGCTGGTTAAAATTAACAGGAAAAAGTGGAGACCAGGACTAGAACACGCAACCAAGTATACAGAGCAAACATGTACAACCAGTACGCTGAGGGGGTCACGATGTTCTCAATGGATAACTATCCTATATGTATTCAGCTAATTTTTTTAGCAACATGAATTTAACAGGTACGCATCTGAAGTTTAAATGGGCTGCAGATATTGCGGCCAATTTTGCATGTGCTGTTTTTATAAATATATTTATAAAGTGTAAGTTATCAAAATTATGTTTAAATGTATGTGTGTTATAAGTTTTATACAAACAAACCATGATTAGTAAATAAAAACATTTAAATATACACCCATGTACTATACAAAATGTCTAGTTAATACAGAAACTTAAAATGTATATTAAATAAAAATGTTCATGTGTTATTTTCAAAACATTGGTCTATTTATTTTAAAAACTACCAAGCATACAAACGAAATACCTTATTTTTAAAACATGTTCATGTATTATTCCAATACACGCTGGTATATTGAAAATATTTATGAATTGTAAAAATGTACAAAATTTTAAAATGATACAATTTCTTTTGAAATTACATTTATAAATATTCTTTATATTATACAACCATTTCAATAATGATAAGAACATTTGTATAGTTCACCTTTTATAATTAAAAATATTCATAATTTTCATTTTAAACTTTTGATATGGATATTCAATCGTGTATAATATTCAAAATATGATGTTTTCTAATATAAGTCATGAGAAAAAAAATATAGACATGTGAGTAATTATAGATATTAAGTAAATGTTTGTATTCATCATTTCAAAATTTAAATATAAGCCATTAATGTATACTTTTTTTGTATACATTAAACATTGTATCCAATATACATTTTAATATCCGTATTAACTAAATATTTTATATATACATGGGTATATATTTCATTGTTTTTATTTACATAGTATTGATAACATAATTTTTATGACTTACGTTTTAAAATATCTTATAAATATAGCTTGTGCAATCCTGTGGTTGTAGCTCCTTAAGCCTCATTGCTAAATATTTACTCCATCGTTATTATTGTTTATTAATCAACATGCAGGGTGTGGTGGTTGGCCGGTTGTTTTGCTATCCTGTGGTCGCGAGTTCAAAACCTGCCCTAAATCTTTTTCTGTTAATATTGACAGGCGGGACTGGGCGTAGAGAAGTACAATGCCACATCCATATGATCTTTTTGTCAAAATTATATATTTTTTGAGGGGGTTTTCAGAAAAAACATTCTTCCTTGTTCACTGGCTGACAAAGGGCCCCCACACGCCTAGCCAGCACAGATTATGTATACAAAACGGGATAAGCACTGTATTTGCACGCCCAAGCCAAGTTTTTGCACCACTTCGATGTATACCACAACTTCTAGCACAAAAGTGACCATTTTCGTCAAGTTCTAGCACCACCGGTGTAATTGACTCTTTTTGTAATCTGAAAATATAAAAACAGCAAGGTAACTAATGATAAAAGTGAGCGTAAACGGTATTGCAATGGTAGGAAACAATGCATAGAGTTCATACTTTCACTAGTGCAAGTTCTCTCAACAATAATAACATAGATAGATCATATAACAATCCCTCAACATGCAACAAAGAGTCAATCCAAAGCCACTAATAGCAGAGAACAAACGAAGATATTATGGTAGGGTACGAAACCACCTCAAAGTTATTCTTTCGGATCAATCTATTCAAGAGTTCGTACTAGAATAACACCTTAAGACACAAATCAACCAAAACCCTAATGTCACCTAGATACTCCATTGTCACCTCAAGTACCTGTGGGCATGATTATACGATATGCATCACACAATCTCAGATTCATCTATTCAACCAACGCAAAAGTACTTCAAAGAGTGCCCCAAAGTTTCTACCGGAGAGTCAAGATGAAAACGTGTGCCAACCCCTATGCATAGGTTCATGGGCGGAACCCGCAAGTTGATCACCAAAACATACATCAATTGGCACGTGATATCCCATTGTCACCAGAGATAAGCACGGCAAGACATACATCAAGTGTTCTCAAATCATTAAAGACTCAGTCCGATAAGATAACTTCAAGAGGAAAACTCAATTCATCACAAGAGAGTAGAGGGGGAGAAACATCATAAGATCCAACTATAATAGCAAAGCTCGCAATACATCAAGATCATGCCATAGAGAGAACACGAGAGAGAGAGATCAAAAACATAGCTACTGGTACATACCCTCAGCCCCGAGGGTGAACTACTCCCTCCTCGTCATGGATAGCGCCGGGATGACAAAGATGGTGATGGGTTCCCCCTCCGGCAGGGTGCCGGAACGGGCTCCCGAGAGGTTTTTGGTGGCTACAGAGGCTTGCAGCGGCGGAACTCCCAATCTATCTTATGTATCGATGTTTTTAGGGTGTATGGGAATATATAGGCGAAAGAAGTCGGTCGGGGGAGCCTCGAGGGGCCCACGAGAGGGTAGGGCGCGCCTAGGGGGGTGGGCGCGCCTCCCTGTCTTGTGGCTTCCTCGATGCTCCCCTGGCTTGCACTCCAAGTCTCCTGGAGCATAATCTTTCCAAAAATCACGCTGCCGAAGGTTTCATTCTGTTTGGACTCCGTTTGATATTCATTTTCTTCGAAATACTGAAAGAGGCAATAAAACAGCAATATGGGCTGGGCCTCCGGTTAATAGGTTAGTTCCAAAAGTAATATAAAAGTGTATAATAAAGCCCGTAATCATTCAAAACAGATAGGATAATAGCATGAATGCTTCATAAATTATAGATATGTTGGAGACGTATCAGCATCCCCAAGCTTAATTCCTGCTCGTCCTCGAGTAGGTAAATGGCAAAAGAAAGAATTTATGAAGTGTGAATGCTAGAAGGTGCACAAGTTTGATCAATGATAATTTCAATCACCTTTTCTAGCATGATTATAAGTCATAACAGTAGTTCATCTCATAAAACTTCTCACGATAAAGTAAAAAGCAATTCACATGTCAAAGCATAGACCATAAGCTTTCTTGAAAACTAGCAAACGTCATTCTCAGTCATCAAACAATTGCAATTTGTCTTATTTTCAAGAATAGCAAACTCCACATACTCAAGTATCATATAGTCTTCTACAATTGCTAACACTCATGCAATACTAATGGTTATGGAGTTTCAATCGGACACTGAGAAAGATAGGGGCTTATAGTTTTGCGTGCCAATGTATTCACCTTTGGGTGATGTCAACAATAATAGTTCATGCTAACTTACATCCAATTGGATATATATATATATCAGGATCTTCCCAATACGAGGTGCTTGGAAAAGGATAAAATGAAAAAGGGGAAGGTGAAGATCACCTTGACTCTTGCATAAAGTAAAAGACATAAAGTAAAAGATAGGCCCTTCGCAGAGGGAAGCAGAGGTTGTCATGCGCTTTTAGGGTTGGATATGGACCTTTATATTGCCACTTGTATATGGACCTTTATTATGCAGTCCGTCGCTTTTATTGATTCCATAACAAGATCATATAAAGCTATTTTTTTCACACCAAAAGATCATACATATTTAGAGAGCAATTTTTATTGCTTGCACTGATGACAACTTACTTGAAGGATCTTACTCAATCCATAGGTAGGTATGGTGGACTCTCATGGAAAAACTGGGTTTAAGGATATTTGGAAGGACAAGTAGTATCACTACATGGTGCAAGGAATTTTGGCTAGCATGAGGGGGAAAGGCAAGCTCAACATGTTTGAATGATCCATGACAATATACTTTAACTGAGATGTGCGAAAACATAACCCATTACGTTGTCTTCCTTGTCCAACATCAATTCTTTAGCATGTCATACTTAATTAGTGCTCCCAATTATAAACGATGTCTAGGATAGTATATTTATATGTGGAATCTCTCTTCCTTCAATATTCTTTCATGAATTGTTCAAATGACCAATACAATGCTTACTAACCTTCAATAAATTTACAACCTCTACTTCTTAGATGCGAAGTCATTACTCCCCAAGGGATAAGCAAATGAGACATATATAATTTCAGATTTATGACATTCAACTCATTCAACAATTTACTCATAGGATATAAGTGAAGCACACGAGTAAACGACAAACTACTCCAAAAAGATATAAGTGAAGATCAATGAGTAGCTAAATAATTACGTAACTATGCGAAGACTCTCTCTCATTTAAGAATTTAAGATCTTGGTATTGCATTCAAACAGCAAGCAAGCAAAATAAAATGACATTGCAAGGATAGCACAACTTATGTGAAGAAGCAAAAACTTAGGTTCAACCGATACTAACCAATAGTTGTTGAAGAAGAAAGATGGGATCCCTACCGGGGCATCCCCAAGCTTAGATGCTTGAGACTTCTTGAAATATTATCTTGGGGTACCTTGGGCATCCCCAAGCTTGAACTTTTGTGTCTCCTTAATTCCTCTCGTATCATGGTTTCTCTTTTTATCAAAAGCTTCATCCACACCAAACTCAACAAGAACTCGTGGCATAGGTTAGTATAAACCAATGCAAAACCTTATCTTTTTCTACTGTAAAAAATCACTAAAATTATTATTCAACATTGCATACTAAATGCCTCTGCATATTTAATACTCCTATCCTCAAATAGAATCATTAAACAAGCAAACATATGCAAACAACACAAACATAACAGCAATCTGCCAAAATAGTATAGTCTGTAAAGAATGCAAGATTTATCATACTTCCCTAAATCCAAAAATTATGAGAAAAATACTAAGCTGTAGTAGATTTATCAGATCTCAATATGCAAAAAGTTTCAACATTATACCATTCTTTGACTTCTATAGGGAATTTTAGCAACAGCGGTAAACTTTCTGTTTTCAAACAACAACATGTATACTAGCAAAATAAGCATGGCAAAGGCTATCCTTGACATTTTTATTTAAAATAAAGATGAAAAACATTATTATAAATAAAATAAAGCAAATACTAACAAAATAAAATGACTCTCCAAGCAAAACACATATCATGTGGTGAATAAAAATATAGCTCCAAGTAAGGTTACCGATGGACGAAGACGAAAGAGGGGATGCCTTCCGGGGTATCCCCAAGCTTAGGCTCTTGGTTGTCCTTGAATATTACCTTGGGGTGCCTTGGTCATCCCCAAGCTTAGGCTCTCGCCACTCCTTATTCCATAGTCCATCGAATCTTTACCCAAAACTTGAAAACTTCACAACACAAAACTCAACAGAAAACTCGTAATCTCCGTTAGTATAAGAAAATAAAACACCACTTAGGTACTGTAATGAACTCATTATAAATTGATATTGGTGTAATATCTACTGTATTCTAACTTATCTATGATTCATACCACTTAATACTAGCCATAGATTCATCAAAATAAGCAAACAACACATAGAAAACAGAATCTGTCAAAAACAGAACAGTCTGTAGTAACCGGTATCAAACATATACTTATGGAACTCAAAAAATCCTACCATATTAGGAAGTCCTAAGAAATTCGTTTACCAATCCAGATCAAAAAGAATCAGATCATAAGAATGTTTCTGTGAATTAACAAAACTAATTTACTGGGTGCAAAAGTTTCTGATTTTCAGCAGGATCAACACAACTATCACCGTAAGCTATCCTAAAGGTCTTACTTGGCACTTTATTGAAACAAAAGCTATAAAACATGATTATTACAGTATCATAATCATTTGAACACACAAAAACAGTAAGGATAAATATTGGGTTGTCTCCCAACAAGCGCTTTTCTTAAATGCCTTTCTAGCTAGGCATGATGATGACAATGATGCTCACATAAAAGATAAGAATTGAAACATAACGGGAGCATCATGAAATATATGACTAGCACATTTTAGTCTAACCCACTTCCTCTGCATAGGGATTTTGTGAGCAAACAACTTATGGGAACAATAATCAACTAGCATAGGAAGGTAAAACAAGCATAGCTTCAAGATTTTCAACACATAGAGAGGAAACTTGACATTATTGCAATTCCTACAAGCATATATTCCTCCCTCATAATAATTTTCAGTAGCATCATGAATAAATTCAACAATATAACCAGCACCTAAAGCATTCTTTTCATGATCTACAAGCATAGAAAATTTACTACTCTCGACAGAAGCAAAATTCTTCTCATTCGGAATAGTAGTGGGAGCAGACTCAACAAAATAATTATCATGTGAGGCATAATCCAATTGAAAACTAAAATCATGATGACAAGTTTCATGGTTATCATTATTCTTAATAGCATACAAGTCATCACAATATTCATCATAGATAGCAACTTTGTTCTCATAATCAATTGGAACCTCTTTCGAAATAGTGGATTCATCTTTAAATAAAGTCATGACCTCTCCAAATCCACTTTCATAATTATCACAATAATATTCAACATCCTCCAAAATAGTGGGATCATTACTTACTAAAGTTGACACTCTTCCAAACCCACTTTCATCAATATAATCATCATAAATAGGAGGCATGCTTTCATCATAACAAATATTCTTATCAAAACTTGGGGGACTAAACATATCATCTTTACCAACATAGCTTCCCCAAGCTTGTGGCTTTGCATATCATTAGCATCATGGATATTCAAAGAGTTCATACTAACAACATTGCAATCATGCTCATCATTCAAAGATTAAGTATCAAACATTCTATAAATTTCTTCTTCTAGCACTTGAGCACAATTTTCCTTTTCATCAAACTCACGAAAGATATTAAAAAGATGAAGCGTATGAGACAAACTCAACTCCTTTTTTTGTAGTTTTTCTTTTATAAACTAAACTAGTGATAAAACAAGAAACGAAAAGATTCGATTGCAAGATCTAAAGATATACCTTCAAGCACTCACCTCCCAGGCAACGGCGCCGGAAAAGATCTTGATGTCTACTACACAACCTTCTTCCTCTAGACGTTGTTAGGCCTGCAAGTGCACAGGTTTGTAGGACAGTAGCAAATTTACCTCAAGTGGATGACCTAAGGTTTATCAATCCGTGGGAGGCGTAGGATGAAGATGGTCTCTCTCAAACAACCCTGCACCCAAATAATAGAAAGTCTCTTGTGTCCCCAACACACCCAATACAATGGTAATTTATATATGTGCACTAGTTCAGCGAAGAGATGGTGATACAAGTGCAATATGGATGGTAGATAAAGGTTTTTGTAATCTGAAAATATAAAAACAGCAAGGTAACTAATGATAAAAGTCAGCGTAACCGGTATTGCAATGGTAGGAAACAAGGCATAGGGTTCATACTTTCACTAGTGCAAGTTCTCTCAACAATAATAACATAGATAGATCATATAACAATCCCTCAACATGCAACAAAAAGTCACTCCTAAGCCACTAATAGCGGAGAACAAACGAAGAGATTACGGTAGGGTACGAAACCACCTCAAAGTTATTCTTTCGGATCAATCTATTCAAGAGTTTGTACTAGAATAACACTTTAAGACACAAATCAACCAAAACCCTAATGTCACCTAGATACTCCATTGTCACCACAAGTACCTGTGGGCATGATTATACGAGATGCATCACACAATCTCAGATTCATCTATTCAACTAACACAAAAGTACTTTAAAGAGTGCCCCAAAGTTTCTACCGGAGAGTCAAGACAAAAACATGTGCCAACCCCTATGCATATGTTCATGGAGGAACCCGCAAGTTGATCACCAAAACATACATCATGTGGCACATGATATCCCATTGTCACCACAGATAAGCATGGCAAGACATACATCAAGTGTTCTCAAATCATTAAAGACTTAATCCGATAAGATAACTTCCAGAGGAAAACTCAATTCATCACAAGAGAGTAGAAGGGGAGAAACATCATAAGATCCAACTATAATAGCAAAGCTCGTGATACATCAAGATCGTGCCATAGAGAGAACACGAGAGAGAGAGAGAGAGAGAGAGAGAGATCAAACACATAGCTACTGGTACATACCCTCAGCCCCGAGGGTGAACTACTCCCTCCTCGTCATGGATAGCGCTGGGATGATGAAGATGGCCACCGGTGATGGATTCCCCCTCCGGCAGGGTGCCGAAACGGGCTCCCGAGAGGTTTTTGGTGGCTACAGAGGCTTGCGGCGGCGGAACTCCCGATCTATCTTCTGGATCGATGTTTTTAGGGTATATGGGAATATATAGGCGAAAGAAGTCGGTCGGGGGAGCCTTGAGGGGCCCACGAGAGTGTAGGGCATGCCCCCCTGTCTCGTGGCTTCCTTGATGCTCCCCTGGCTTGCACTCCAAGTCTCCTGGTTCTTAATCTTTCCAAAAATCACGCTGCCGAAGGTTTCATTCCGTTTGGACTCTGTTTGATATTCCTTTTCTTCGAAATACAGAAACAGGCAATAAAATAGCAATATGGGCTGGGCCTCTGGTTAATAGGTTAGTCCCATAAGTAATTTAAAAGTGTATAATAAAGTCCTTAATCATTCAAAACAAATAGGATAATAGCATGAATGCTTCATAAATTATAGATACGTTGGAGACGTATCACAGCACCATCCGAGCAGTAGAGCGTTAGTACATCGCTGTAGTCATGAGCATGATGTATGGCTGTAATCTCACTTGTCATGATGCGTAGTTTCATGTACGAGGGTAGTAGACCCGTTGTGATGTTTACTTTCATGTTGGTACTATGTATAATTATGTTGGACTCTTTTATTCGCCTTGGTTTTTATTCGCTGCTTTCTTCCGGGATTTGTCATTGGCTTTTTCCCCCATTTTAGAATTTTCTCATCCTGGTTGCTATGTATTGGGAAAACAAAAATAGGATGACGCGTGGAGGCAGCAGCAGCCAAGCTTGTAAGGATGTCCCTGTCCGTTGCTCCGCAAGACAGGCAGGACATTACCCCGAGCCATACCAGCCACCTCCGCCTCCACCGCACAACCGCCTTCCACCGAGCAAATCCTGCTAATGTTTGAAAAAAGAAGGAGCGACGATCTGCTGGAAATATTAAAAAGCCTACAAGTTATGGTTGGGCAGAATGGACACCAGAATGGACATCACTCCATGCTGTCAGATTTTCAGTGAACCAATCCTCCCAGCTTCAGCTAAGTAATTGATCCATTGGACGCCGACAACTGGCTAAGGACCATTGAGAGGAAGCTGGAGATCGCTCGCACTAAAGAAGGAGACAAGGTTCACTTTGCAACGCATTATCTCGAAGGAGCTGCCGCTATATGGTGGGATAATGCTAAGGCAATATGGCCCCCGGACGAGGAAACTACTTGGACAAAATTCAAGGATCATTTCCGCAAGTATCATATTCCCACCGGGATCATGAAGATAAATCAGCGCGAATTTCTCGCTCTCACTCAAGGCAACGCGACCGTCAACGAGCATTTGAACAAGTTCAACCATTTGGCCCGCTATTCTCTCCACGATGTTGCCACAGAAGAGCGGAAGATCGACCGGTTTCTTGGAAGCCTGAATCAGCATCTCAGGTGCACTCTCAGCATGTTTGATTTCCCAGACTTCCTGACTCTGGTGAACAAGGCTCTCATCACCGAGAGGGAACACAAGCTCCTACGCGACAACAAACCAGCTGCTAATGACCACAAGCGCAAATTTGAGCCAAAGAAGGATATGCAACCAGTGCAAAAGGCTCATACTTGGCAACAGACTCAGGTGGAGTACAAACCCAATTGGCAGCAGAATGTCAACAAGACTACTACACAAGTCAAGAATGTCGTGACCAGTCCGGTGCATGACGATGTCAATGCAACAATTCGTGCTTCAGCTATGGCTAGACCGGACACTACGCCCGCCAGTGTCTCAAGAACGCCAAGCACGTAGCTCCATTTTAGTCGCAAGTCAACTACATGGAGCCGTATTCCGCCCCAGATATGATCCAAGGGCAAATTCATCACATCTCCACAGACGAAGCCCAAGAGGACCCGAAAGTCTTCATTGGTATGTTTCTTGTTAATGACATACCTGTCGTAATTTTATTTGACTCTGGGGCTTCACACTCTTTTATTTCGCGGAGTTTTGCTTCCCAAAACAATTTTCCTTGCTCGATTTTGGGAAAACACATGCTGGTACAATCCCCGGGATCTCTACTCAGAAGCAATCTCGTCTGCCAAAATTTGGAGATTGACATCAAGGGCGTCAAGTTTCCAACATCGTTGATAATCATCAATTCCAACAAATTGGATTTCATTTTGGGCATGAGTTGGTTAACCCAATACCAAGTCTGCATCAGTTGTGCGACCAAAGAAGTTACCCTGAAAAATATGGAAGGTCGCACTACCAGTTTCTATGCCCGCAAGCGTATCCCCACGAAAGATATGGTTTTCGCAGCCGTGGCAGAAGAGGTGGAATTAATACCAGTGGTCAGTGAGTATCCAGACGTATTTTCTGAAGAATTACCCGACATGCCACCAGGCCAAGAATTGGAGTTTGCTATTGACCTGGTGCCTGGAACCACTCCGATACATAAGAAATATTATTGGATGCCTTCCTCAGAATTGGTGGAACTAAAGAAACAACTGGATGAGCTGATGCAGAAAGGATACATTCACCCAAGCTCTTCACCATGGGGATCACTAGCAATCTTTGTGGACAAAAAGGATGGCAATCTATGAATGTGCATAGACTACCGGCAGCTAAATGACGTCACCATTAAAAACAAGTATCCACTACCGAGGATTGATGATCTATTTGATGAACTCAGTGGGGCCAAAGTATTCTCAAAGATTGATTTGAGGACGGGATATCACCAACTCAAGATAAACAAGGAAGATATTCCTAAGACCGCGTTCACCACTCGGTACGATATTTATGAATACACCGTTATGTCCTTCGGCCTCACCAACGCTCCTGCATTCTTTATGCATATGATGAACAAGGTGTTTATGGATTTCTTGGACAAACTTGTGGTGGTGTTCATTGATGACATCCTCATTTACTCCAAGAGCAAGGATGAACACAAGGAGCATCTTCGAGCAGTTATACAAAGGCTTCGCGATCATCAACTTTATGCCAAATTCAGCAAACGTGAGTTTTGGCTCCAGCAAGTGGGATTCCTCGGGCATATCCTCCCTGCAAAAGGAATGTCGGTGGACCCAAGCAATGAAAAGGGTGTACTTGATTGGTCCGCACCCACCACAGTCTCAGAAATTCGGAGTTTCCTTGGACTAGCCGGATATTATCGCTGTTTTATCGAAGTATTTTCCAAGATCGCCACGCCTATGACTGAACTTCTCAAGAAGTATAAGAAGTTCGTGTCGGCTGAGGACTGCGAACGGAGCTTCAATGAGTTAAAAACCAGGCTGACATCGGCACCCGTATTAACTCTTCCAGAAATCTACCGCGGTTTTGATGTCTACTGCGAAGCATCCAGGAAAGGACTGGGGTGTGTACTCATGCAAGATGGCAAGGTGGTGGCCTATGCATCCCGACAACTGCGGCAACATGAGGGAAACTATCCTACTCATGATTTGGAATTAGCCGCGGTGGTGCACGCATTGAAAATCTGGAGACACTACCTGATTGGGAAGAAGTGTCAAATATTCACCGACCATAAGAATCTCTAGTATATTTTCACTCAGCCCGACTTGAACCTTCGACAGCGAAGATGGCTCGAGTTGGTTAAGGACTATGACCTCGGGATAAATTATCACCCGGGCAAAGCTAATGTGGTGGCTGACGCCCTCAGCCGCAAGCCAGCCAACCTTAATGCCCTAATAGATTCCTTACCTCCGGAGCTTTATGAAGAAATCATGCAGCTAAATTTGGTGATCACCGATGCCCGTATTACCAATATATTGGATGTTTCCCCTACTCTCGAAGAAGAAATCTGTAGTGCTCAGGCGGATGACAAGGTGCTACAAATATATGTTCAGAAGATGCACCAAGGGCATGCACCAGATTTCTCTATGGATCAGCAAGGTTCGTTACGGTTTCGAGGAAGACTTTGTGTACCCAACCAAGAAGGTCTCAAGAAGAAGATGTTGGCCGAAGCGCATGAAGCGCCATACTCAATTCACCCGGTGGTACCAAAATGTATGACATCTTCGTTAGGTATTTTGGTGGGATGGAATGAAGAAAGACATCGCATACTTTGTGGCCTGTTGCAACATATGTAATAAGGTAAAGGCGGAACACCAAAAACCCGCCGGACTCCTACAACCTCTACCGGTATCCCAATGGAAATGGGATGATATCTGCATGGACTTTATCACTGGATTGCCATGGTCTCATCGAGGAAACAATGTGATATGGGTCATAGTGGACACCTTAACAAAGGTGGCACACTTTCTTCCTATCCGGACCACATACCGTGCAAATCAACTCGCACAGTTGTATGTATCAAGAATTGTCAGTCTGCATGGAGTACCCAAGACTATTTACCTCTGCATTTTGGTCCTGACTACATCAAGCCTTCGGAACCGCTCTGAAGTACAGTACGACCTATCATCCTCTGACAAATGGACAGACCGAGCGAGTAAATCAAATACGTGAGGATATGCTCCGGGCATGTACATTGGCCCAAGGAACCAAGTGGGAAGACTGTCTGCCCTATGCCGAGTTTTCCGACAACAACAGTTTCTAGGCCAGCTTAAAGATGGCACTGTATGAAGCCCTGTATGGCCGGAAATGCCGCACTCCATTGAATTGGTCTCAAACCGGAGACAGACGCATTTTCGGGACTGATTTAATGCTCGAAGCAGAGAAGCAAGTCAAGGAAATCCGTTACAGACTGCAAATGGCCAAATCCCGACAGAAGAGCTACTATGATGCCAAACATCGTCAGATCAGCTTCGAACCCGGAGAGCACGTATATCTCTGAGTCACCCATATTAAAGGAGTCAAGAGGTTTCAAACCCGAGGAAAATTGGCACCCAGATATATGGGTCCATTCCCCATCGTGGACAGAGTCGGAACAGTTGCATACTAGTAGGAATTGCCACCAGAACTGTTAGAATTACGCAACATGTTTCACATCTCACAGCTAAGAAGATGTATCTCGCCACCGGAGAAAAGGACTGATATGGCAGAGATAGAATTGGCTAAGGATTTGACTTATGAGAAAAGGCCAATTAGAATATTGGATCAGACAGAAAGGGTCACTCGCAGCAAAGAGATACGGTTTTACAAGGTTCAGTGGGACATCACACCGAAGAAGAAGCAACCTGGGAAAGAGAGGAATTTTTAAGGACTGCATACCCAGAATGGTTTTCCCAAGCAACTGAATCTCGAGGACGAGATTCATCCTAAGTGAGGGAGGTTTGTGACAGCATGGATTTTGCCTTCTCTCTTTTCCGGACTTGCCTTTCTGTCTTTTTCCGGACTTGGTTCTCATCGTGGTTTTTGCCCTGATTTGATTTGGGTTTTGAATCATTTCAAATGGAATTGTCACCTGGGCATATCCTTGACTTTCACCCAAGTGACCTATCTACCTTATTCTTCCAACAAATTCCCAAAATAATCAAATGAATATTTTTTTCTAAAAGAAAAATATTCATTTTCCCCTCTCAAACTCAGTTCAGAAACTTGTGCTCCAACGCAACCTCAATTTTTCTTGCTCAAAAAAATCTAAGATAAATCAAGAATATTCTTAGAACCCTGGCACACCTTCCCATGCAAAAATATTGCATCACTCTTTGTAATATTTTTGCTGTAGAAAATCTTTTCACTTTCCAGAAATGCACTTTGTATAGCAAGTGCATTTTCCTTTAGCTTTTGGCCTTGAGGTTTCTTGAGCTTAAACACCCTCCTAAGAAACCCTAAACCCCAGGAGATCAGCCCTAATGGCCTTCTAGAAGGTGGCCAAACTTGGCAACCAAGTTTCTGGTCAGAAACTTGCCAGCTTAGTTGAGTCCAATCTGGTCGGCCTGGGTATGAGCCATCACCTCTCCTAAACGTGTCACTGCACGTTTGAGCATGTAGACAAGGTTTGGCCGCTCCTGGACGTCATTTTGACCATGCCAGCTTGGTGACCGCGCGGGGACACGACGCCTGGCAGTGTCTCGACATGCTCTGGTTGTCGCCTTGCCCTCTGTTTCACGCGTGCTCGTTCCTGCGCTTGCCGCCGACTGCCGCACCGCGCCGCAAGCCTCGACCCATCATCCTTGACCGCTCCCTAGCGCTCGCCGACGGCGGAGCCACCGCAGCAAGCACGGGCGCATCGCATCCAAAATGCCACAGTGCACGCGTGCGCATGTCCTCATCCCCAACCGCCTCCTGTGCTCATTCGCGAGCGTGGGCAAGCTCCTGCGTTGATGCTGAGCCCTTGCCCCCTCGCGTTGGAGCTTCTCGTCGATGTACGCCGCGTGTCCAGAGCACTCCGACGGCGACACGTCCCCCCCTCTGCTCCGGCTATATATAGCAATCCCCGCCTCGTTTTCGAGCCAAGCACCATTCCACCCAACCTCCACGAACACGTAGACGAGCAGAAGCTCGATCGGGCAGGCCTCTGGCCGTCGCCCCAACCAGAGGACTCTGGCGATCCCCGCAGGCCAGCCAGCGCTCTCTGGTGCCTCCGGAGCTCAAGCAACTACTTGGGCGGGGCATTTGTGGTCCGTTGGTGCTGCCTGGACACCGCTAAGCCCTCGGAGCCACCCCTAGACGCCGTCTTCAACCTCTCAGGTGAACTCCGTCCGCTACCGAAGCTTGCGAGCTCGAGCGCGAGCCACTCCGTCCACCTCTCGCCCAGCCATGGGTAGATGCAGGTGCGCCTCGAGCCCCGCTTCAATCCTATCCCTCTAGCCTAGTCCCAAACCCCCTTGTCGCCGGCGTGAGCTCCGCAGAAGTGCCGCCCCCCTCTGATCTCGAACCCCCCTCTCTCTCTCCTGACGGGCGGGGCCTAGTGTCAGCCTCACCACTCGCGCCTGAAGCGGTACGAGTGGAGGCGCACTCCCGTTTTACGCCTTCGACGTCACCCCCTGGTTTCTATTTAATTCAAATTTAATTCATAAATTTGACTGAACTTTGACCAGCCACCATTTCTAAACCATAAGTCCAAATGAATTTATTCTTTTAGTATTGTCTTTGTTACAGAAAGCTCTAGCAGCACACCAAAGGGTGGATTTTTCTCTGCTGCCTAGAATTTCTGGTGATTTTCAGAATGTGTTTTGACATTTATTTTTGTGGTTTTAAATTCTTTTTCAGAAGGAGAAGCTTATCTTGAAGCAAACCAAGAGGGGTGTGATCCTCCTCTTCACTAAGGCAAGCCACACCAGCATTTGGATGGTGTTATTTCAATATCTATGACTTCCTACTTGTATATGAGTTCTTATGTGCATTTAAAATTTAATAAATAATTTTGGTAATATTACTAGTTACTTTATTCTGTTAGATATGCTTGTTTTAGTTACTGGTTGAATGCATGAACTTGTTTGGTTAAGTAGAGTAAGATTTTGCACTATGCATATTGCTATGGAAATTAATGGTAGTAATTTTTACTAAGAGATATTTTCTTTTAACGAAAGAACTAATAAAAATATTGCTTGATGATAAAAATGAGTTATAACCACAGACTTTTTGATCTTTAGTATTGCAAGATAATTATGTGCTTAAGTTTGATCCATGAATATGAGTTGTTTGCTTTGCATGATGACAAGTTCCATGAAGATTTTTTTATATCATGTTATTGATAAAAAGTTTTTATCAAAGTTAAATTGGATTAAGTTCAACTTGAATATGATGTTGATCACATCATGGTGCCACTGAATCAGATTTTAATTCAGTGCGACCACATTTACCTAATGGGAAGGTCTTGATTCGGCCCTTTGTTGTGGTTCTCACCGGTGCCTCCCGCGAGGGAAGGTTATGGGCGTGCATACCCTGGCCCGATAGGCAGACATAACCTTGTGTGCTCGTTTTTGTTTTTATGGTACCTTGTCCCCGTTTGGGACCGTTTTGTCATGACGGTGGAGGTGTCTTTGGTAGACACGGGGCCACCCAAGACCTAGCCCTGAGAGGGAGATTGTCGGAGTGGCCGGGTAGGGTGCATGACAAAGGGAGGGTTTCATCGGAATAATTTGGTCCACCCGAATGGGAGTGCGAGGCCAGGTATTCCGTAGTGTGGGTAAAGTGCGCTACCTCTGCAGAGTGTATTTAATCTATTGAGGGCCGCGCCCACGGTTATGGCCAAGACTTGGGAGTAAGTCACACCATGGATCAACTTTTATAATAAATTTTGCAAACTAAGCGATTGTTGTGATGCGTTCTTTCGTGGTGAACACTCGAGGTGTTCATGAGTAATTGCTTTGAGGAGTTACCCCAGTGTGGTCATCTTTTGGTTACGAGGTAACCATCTGGTAAGCGAGTCCGTGTGAATTGATGTTCGTTTTGTTTGCATTGCATCCGTAGTATTTCTTGCATTGAATTAATCGGATTAATTATCATGATATTGTCTGTCATCGTGCTTATGTTTGTTGTGAGCTTGCAAGTGAAGGAAATATGCCCTAGAGGTAATAATAAAGTTATTATTTATTTCCTTATATGATGATAAATGTTTATTATTCATGCTAGAATTGTATTAACCAGAAACATGACACATGTGTGAATACATAGACAAACTTAATATCACTAGTATGCCTCTACTTGACTAGCTCATTAATCAAAGATGGTTATGTTTCCTAACCAAAGACATGAGTTGTCATTTGATTAACGGGATCACATCATTAGTAGAATGATGTGATTGACTTGACCCATTCCGTTAGCTTAGCACTTGATCGTTTAGTATGTTGCTATTGCTCTCTTCATGACTTATACATGTTCCTACAACTATGAGATTATGCAACTCCCGTTTACTGGAGGAACACTTTGTGTGCTACGAAACGTCACAACATAACTGGGTAATTATAAAGGAGCTCTACAGGTGTCTCTAAAGGTACATGTTGAGTTGGCATATTTTTGAGATGAGGTTTTGTCACTCCGATTGTCGGAGAGGTATCTCTGGGCCCTCTCGGTAATGCACATCACTATAAGCCTTGCAAGAAATGTAGCCAATAAAGTTGGTTACAGAATGATGCATTACATAACGAGTAAAGAGACTTGCCAGTAACGAGATTGAACTAGGTATTGGGATACCGACGATCTCGGGCAAGTAACATACCGATGACAAAGGGAACAACGTATGTTGTTATGCGGTTTGACCGATAAAGATCTTCGTAGAATATGTAGGAGCCAATATGAGCATCCAGATTCCGCTATTGGTTATTGACCGGAAACATGTCTCGATCATGTCTACATAGTTCTCGAACCCGTAGGGTCTGCACGCTTAAGGTTTCGATGACAGTTATGTTATGAGTTTATCAGTTTTGATGTACCGAAGGTTGTTTGGAGTCCCGGATGTGATTACGGACATGACGAGGAGTCTCGAAATGGTCGAGACATGAAGATTGATATATTGGAAGCCTATATTTGGATATCGGAAGTGTTCCGAGTGAAATTAGGATTTTACCGGAGTACCGGGAGGTTACTGGAACCCCCCGGGGGCTTAATGGGCCTCCATGGGCCTTAGTGGAAATAGAGGGCAGCAAGGGGAGTGTGGGGCGCGCCCCCCCAAGGCCCAAACCGAATTGGTTTAGGGCAAGGGGGGCCGGCCCCCCTCTTTCCTTCTCCTCCTCTCCCTTTCCTTCCCCTTCTCCTAGTCCAACAACGAAGGAGGGAGTCCTACTCCCAGTGGGAGTAGGACTCCCCATGGCGCACCCCCTCCAAGGCCGGCCGCCCCCTCCCCCCTTGCTCCTTTATATACGAGGGCAGGGGGGCATCTCTAGAGACAACAATTGATCTCTTGATCTCTTAGCCGTGTGCGGTGCCCCCTCCACCGTAGTCCTCCTCGATAATATTGTAGCGGTGCTTAGGCGAAGCCCTGCGACGGTAGAACATCAAGATCGTCACCACGCCATCGTGCTGACGGAACTCTCCCTCGACACTCGGCTGGATCGGAGTTCGAGGGACCTCATCGAGCTGAACGTGTGCTAGAACTCGGAGGTGCCGTAGTTTCGGTGCTTGATCGGTCGGGCCGTGAAGACGTACGACTACATCAACCGCATTGTTCTAACGCTTCCGCTTTCGGTCTATGAGGGTACGTGGACATACTCTCCCCTCTCGTTGCTATGCATCACCATGATCTTGCGTGTGCGTAGGAATTTTTTTGAAATTACTACGTTCCCCAACTGTGGCATCCGAGCCAGGAGTTATGCGTAGATGTTATATGCACGAGTAGAACACAAGTGAGTTGTGGCAGATACAAGTCATACTGCTTACCAGCATGTCATGCTTTGGTTCGGCGGTATTGTTGGATGAAGCGGCCCGGACCGACATTACGCGTATGCTTACGCGAGATTGGTTCTACTGACGTGCTTTGCACACAGGTGGCTGGCGGGTGTCAGTTTCTCCAACTTTAGTCGAACCGAGTGTGGCTACGCCCGGTCCTTGCGAAGGTTAAAACAGCACTAACTTGACAAACTATCGTTTTGGTTTTGATGCGTAGGTAAGAACGGTTCTTGCTCAGACCGTAGCAGCCATGTAAAATTTGCAGCCACAAAGTAGAGGACGTCTAACTTGTTTTTGCAGGGCATGTTGTGATGTGATATGGTCAAGATGTGATGCTATATTTTATTGTGTGAGATGATCATGTTTTGTAACCGAGTTATCGGCAACTAGCAGGAGCCATATGGTTGTCGCTTTATTGTATGAAATGCAAGCGCCCAGTAATTGCTTTACTTTATCACTAAGCGGTAGCGATAGTCGTAGAAGCAATAGATGGCATAACGACAACGATACTACGACGGAGATCACGACGGTGCTTCGGAGATGGAGATCACAAGCACAAGATGATGATGGCCATATCATATCACTTATATTGATTGCATGTGATGTTTATCCTTTATGCATCTTATCTTGCTTTGATTGACGGTAGCATTATAAGATGATCTCTCACTAATTATCAAGAAGTGTTCATCCTAAGTATGCACCGTTGCAAAAGTTCTTCGTGCTGAGACACCACGTGATGATCGGGTGTGATAGGCTCTACGTTCAAATACAATGGGTGCAAAACAGTTGCACGCGCGGAATACTCAGGTTAAACTTGACGAGCCTAGCATATACAGATATGGCCTCGGAACACGGAGACCGAAAGGTCGAACGTGAATCATATAGTAGATATGATCAACATAGTGATGTTCACTATTGAAAACTACTCCATCTCATGTGATGATTGGACATGGTTTGGTTGACTTGGATCACATGATCACTTAGATGACTAGAGAGATGTCTGTCTAAGTGGGAGTTCTTTAGTAATATGATTAATTGAACTTAAATTTATCATGAACTTAGTACCTGATAGTATTTTGCTTGTCCATGTTTGTTGTAGATAGATGGCTCATGCTGTTGTTCCGTTGAATTTTAATGCGTTCCTCGAGAAAGCTAAGTTGAAAGATGATGTTGGCAATTACATGGACTAGGTCCGTAACTTGAGGATTATCCTCATTGCTGCACAGAAGAATTACATCCTGGAAGCACCACTGGGTGCCAGACCTGTTGCAGATGCAACTGACGACGTTAAGAATGTCTGGCAGAGCAAAGCTGATGACTACTCGATAGTTCAGTGTGCCATGCTTTACAGCTTAGAACCGGGACTTCAACGATGTTTTGAACGTCATGGAGCATATGAGATGTTCGAGGAGTTGAAGTTAATATTTCAAGCAAATGCCCGGATTGAGAGATATGAAGTCTCCAATAAGTTCTATAGCTGCAAGATGGAGGAGAATAGTTCTGTCAGTGAACATATACTCAAAATGTCTGGGTATAATAATCACTTGATTCAACTGGGAGTTAATCTTCCTGATGATAGTGTCATTGATAGAATTCTTCAATCACTGCCACCAATCTACAAGAGCTTCGTGATGAACTATAATATGCAAGGGATGGACAAGACTATTCCCGAGCTCTTCACAATGCTAAAGGCTGCGGAGGTAGAAATCAAGAAGGAGCATCAAGTGTTGATGGTCAATAACACCACCAGTTTCAATAAAAAGGGTAAAGGGAAGAAGAAGGGGAACTTCAAGAAGAACAGCAAACAAGTTGCTGCTCAAGAGAAGAAACCCAAATCTGGACCTAAGCTTGAGACCGAGTGCTTCTACTGCAAGCAGACTGGTCACTGGAAGCGGAACTGCCCCAAGTATTTGGCGGATAAGAAGGATGGCAAGGTGAACAAAGGTATATGTGATATACATGTTATTGATGTGTACCTTACTAATGCTCGCAGTAGCACCTGGGTATTTGATACTGGTTCTGTTGCTAATATTTGCAACTCGAAACAGGGACTACGGATTAATCTAAGATTAGCTAAGGACGAGGTGACGATGCTCGTGGGAAATGGTTCCAAAGTCGATGTGATCGCGGTCGGCACGCTACCTCTACATCTACCTTCGGGATTAGTTTTAGACCTGAATAATTGTTATTTGGTGCCAGCATCGAGCATGAACATTATATCTAGATCTTGTTTGATGCGAGACAGTTATTCATTTAAATCAGAGAATAATGGTTGTTCTATTTATATGAGTAATATCTTTTATGGTCATGCTCCCTTGAAGAGTGGTCTATTTTTATTAAATCTCGATAGTAGTGATACACATATTCATAATGTTGAAGCCAAAAGATGCAGAGTTGATAATGATAGTCCAACTTATTTGTGGCACTGCCGTTTGGGTCATATTGGTGTAAAGCGCATGAAGAAACTCCATATTGATGGACTTCTGGAATCACTTGATTATGAATCACTTGGTACTTGCGAACCATGCCTCATGGGCAACATGACTAAAACACCATTCTCCAGAATTATGGAGCGAGCAACAGAATTGTTGGAAATCATACATACTGATGTATGTGATCCAATGAATGTTGAGGCTCGCGGCGGATATCGTTATTTTCTCACCTTCACAGATGATTTGAGCAGTTATGGGTATATCTACTTAATGAAACACAAGTCTGAAACATTTGAAAAGTTCAAAGAATTTCAGAGTGAAGTGGAAAATCATCGTAACAAGAAAATAAAGTTTCTACGATCCGATCATGGAGGAGAATATTTGAGTTACGAGTTTGGTTTACGTTTGAAACAATGTGGAATAGTTTCGCAACTCACGCCACCCGAAACACCACAACAAAATGGTGTGTCCGAACGTCGTAATCATACTTTACTAGATATGGTGCGATCTATGATGTCTCTTACCGATTTACCACTATCGTTTTGGGGTTATGCTTTAGAGACGGCCACATTCATGTTAAATAGGGCACCATCAAAATCCCTTGAGACGATGCCTTATGAACTGTGGTTTGAGAAGAAACCAAAGTTGCATTTCTTAAAGTTTGGGGCTGCGATGCTTATGTGAAGAAATTTCAACTAGATAAGCTCAAACCCAAATCAGAGAAATGTGTCTTCATAGGATACCCAAAAGAGAGTATTGGGTACACCTTCTATCACAGATCTGAGGGCAAGACTTTTGTTGCTAAATTCGGATCCTTTCTAGAACAGGAGTTTCTCTCGAAAGAAGTGAGTGGGAGGAAAGTAGAACTTGATGAGGTAACTGTACCTGCTCCCTTATTGGAAAGTAGTTCATCACAGAAACCGGTTCCTGTGACACACCAATCAGTGAGGAAGCTAATGATATTGATCATGAAACTTCAGATCAAGTTACTACCAAACCTCGTAGGTCATCTAGAGTAAGATCCGCACCAGAGTGGTACGGTAATCCTATTCTGGAAGTCATGTTACTTGATCATGGCGAACCTACGAACTACGAGGAAGCGATGATGAGCCCAGATTCCGCAAAATGGCTTGAGGCCATGAAACCTAAGATGGGATCCATGTATGAGAACAAAGTATGGACTTTGGTTGACTTGCCCGATGATCGGCAAGCCATCGAGAATAAATGGATTTTTAAGAAGAAGACTGACGCTGATGGTAATGTAACTGTCTACAAAGCTCGACTTGTTGCGAAAGGTTTTCGACAAGTTCAAGGGGTTGACTACGATGAGACTTTCTCACCCGTAGCGATACTTAAGTCTGTCCGAATCATGTTAGCAATAGCCGCATTTTATGATTATGAAATATGGCAAATGGATGTCAAAACTGCATTCCTGAATGGATTTCTGGAAGAAGAGTTGTATAGGATACAACCAGAAGGTTTTGTCGATCCAAAAGGAGCTAACAAAGTGTGCAAACTCCAATGATCCATTTATTGACTGGTGCAAGACTCTCGGAGTTGGAATAAACGCTTTGATAGTGTGATCAAAGCATATGGTTTTATACAGACTTTTGGAGAAGCCTGTGTTTACAAGAAAGTGAGTGGGAGCTCTGTAGCATTTCTGATATTATATGTAGACGACATATTGTTAATTGGAAATGATATAGAATTTCTGGATACCATAAAGGGATACTTGAATAAAAGTTTTTCGATGAAAGACCTCGGTGAAGGTGCTTACATATTGGGCATCAAGATCTATAGAGATAGAACAAGACGCTTAATTGGCATTTCACAAAGCACATACCTTGATAAAGTTTTGAAAATGTTCAAAATGGATCAGGCAAAGAAAGGGTTCTTTCCTGTATTACAACGTGTGAAGTTGAGTCAGACTCAATGCCCGACCATAGCAGAAGATAGAGAGAAAATGAAAGATGTTCCCTATGCTTCAGCGATAGGATCTATCATGTATGCAATGTTGTGTACCAGACCTGATGTATGCTTAGCAATAAGTTTAGCTGGGAGGTACCAAAGTAATCCAGGAGTGGATCACTGGACAGCGGTCAAGAATATCCTGAAATACCTGAAAAGGACTAAGGATATGTTTCTCGTTTATGGAGGTGACAAAGAGCTAGTCGTAAATGGTTACGTCGATGCAAGCTTTGACATTGATCCGGACGATTCCAAATCGCAAACCGGATATGTGTTTATATTGAACGGTGGAGCTGTCAGTTGGTGCAGTTCTAAACAAAGCGTCATGGCAAGATATACATGCGAAGCGGAGTACATAGCTGCTTCGGAAGCAGCAAATGAAGGTGTCTGGATGAAGGAGTTCATTTGCAATCTAGGTGTCATACCTAGTGCATCGGGACCAATGAAGATCTTCTGTGACAATACTGGTGCAATTGCCTTGGCAAAGGAATCCAGATTTCACAAGAGGACCAAGCACATCAAGAGACGCTTCAATTCCATCCAGGACCAAGTCCAGGTGGGAGACATAGAGATTTGCAAGAAGCATACGGATCTGAATGTTGCAGACCCGTTGACTAAGCCTCTTCCACAAGCAAAACATGATCAACACCAAGGCTCCATGGGTGTCAAAATCATTACTGTGTAATCTAGATTATTGACTCTAGTGCAAGTGGGAGACTGAAGGAAATATGCCCTAGAGGCAATAATAAAGTTATTATTTATTTCCTTATATCATGATAAATGTTTCTTATTCATGCTAGAATTGTATTAACCGGAAACATGATACATGTGTGAATACATAGACAAACTTAATGTCACTAGTATGCCTCTACTTGACTAGCTCATTAATCAAAGATGGTTATGTTTCCTAACCATAGACATGAGTTGTCATTTGATCAACGAGATCACATCATTAGTAGAATGATGTGATTGACATGACCCATTCCGTTAACTTCGCACTTGATCGTTTAGTATATTGCTATTGCTTTCTTCATGACTTATACATGTTCCTACAACTATGAGATTATGCAACTCCCATTTACTGGAGGAACACTTTGTGTGCTACCAAACGTCACAACATAACTGGGTGATTATAAAGGAGCTCTACAGGTGTCTCCAAAGGTACATGTTGAGTTGGCATATTTCGAGATTAGGTTTTGTCACTCCGATTGTCGGAGAGGTATCTCTGGGCCCTATCGGTAATGCACATCACTATAAGCCTTGCAAGCAATGTAGCTAATGAGTTAGTTACAGAATGATGCATTACATAAGGAGTAAAGAGACTTGCCGGTAATGAGATTTAACTAGGTATTGAGATACCGACAATCGAATATCGGGCAAGTAACATACCGATGACAAAGGGAACAATGTATGTTGTTATACGGTTTGACCGATAAAGATCTTCGTCAAATATGTAGGAGCCAATATGAGCATCCAGGTTCCGCTATTGGTTATTGACCGGAAACATGTCTCGGTCATGTCTACATAGTTCTTGAACCCGTAGGGTCCGCACGCTTAAGGTTTCGATGACAATTATATTATGAGTTTATGAGTTTTCATGTACCGAAGGTTGTTCGGAGTCCCGGATGTGATTACGGATATGACGAGGAGTCTCGCAATGGCCGAGACATGAAGATTTATATATTGGAAGCCTATATTTGCATATCGGAAGTGTTCCGGGTGAAATGGGGATTTTACCAGAGTACCGGAAGGTTACCAGAACCCCCCGGGGGCTTAATGGGCGAACATGGGCCTTAGTGGAAATAGAGGGTAGCAAGGGGAGTGTGGGGCGCCCCCCAAGGCCCAAGCCGAATGGGTTTAGGGCAAGGGGGGCCGGCCCCCTTTTTCCTTCTCCTCCTCTCCCTTTCCTTCCCCCTCCCCTAGTCCAACAAGGAAGGAGGGAGTCCTACTCCCGGTGGGAGTAGGACTCCGCATGGCGCGCCCCCTCATAGGCCAGCGGCCCCCTCCCCCCTTGCTCCTTTATATACGGGGGTAGGGGGGCACCTCTAGAGACAACAATTGATCTCTTGATCTCTTAGCTTGCGCGGTGCCCCCCTCCAGCATAGTCCTCCTTGATAATATTGTAGCAGTGCTTAGGCGAAGCCCTGCGATGGTAGAACATCAAGATCGCCACCACGCCATCGTGCTGACGGAACTCTCCCTCGAAACTCGGCTGGATCGGAGTTCGAGGGACGTCGCCGAGCTGAGCGTAGTTTCAGTGCTTGATCGGTCGGGCCGTGAAGACGTACGACTACATCAACCGCGTTGTTCTAACGCTTCTGCTTTCGGTCTACAAGGGTACGTGGACATACTCTTCCCTCTCGTTGCTATGCATCACGATGATCTTGCGTGTGCGTAGGAATTTTTTTGAAATTACTACGTTCCCCAACAGTGGCATCCGAGCGAGGTTTTATGCGTAGATGTTATATGCACGAGTAGAACACAAGTGAGTTGTAGGCGATACAAGTCATACTGCTTACCAGCATGTCATACTTTGGTTCGGCGGTATTTTTGGATGAAGTGGCCCGGACCGACATTACGCGTACGCTTACGCGAGACTGGTTCTACCGACATGCTTTGCACACAGGTGGCTGGCGGGTGGCAGTTTCTCCAACTTTAGTCGAACCGTGTGTGGCTATGCCCGGTCCTTGCAAAAACTTAAAACATCACTAACTTGACAAACTATCGCTATGGTTTTGATGCGTAGGTAAGAACGGTTCTTGCTCAGCCCATAGCAGCCACGTAAAATTTGCAGCAACAAAGTAGAGGATGTCTAACTTGTTTTTGCAGGGCATGTTGTGATGTGATATGGTCAAAACGTGATGCTATATTTTATTGTATGAGATGATCATGTTTTGTAACCGAGTTATCGGCAACTAGCAGGAGCCATATGGTTGTCGCTTTATTGTATGAAATGCAAGCGCCCTGTAATTGCTTTACTTTATCACTAAGCGGTAGCGATAGTCGTAGAAGCAATAGATGGCGTAACGACAACGATGCTACGATGGAGATCAAGGTGCTGTGGGACATTATGTACATTATTTCGCTACCGTGTGTGAAGCTTGGCCTTGTATCTCGATGTAGTATCAGACCTATGTATTCCGCTAGTATCAATAAAGCGGTTGTTTCTGTACCATGTTGTTGTGTATTGCCAGAAGACTTGATCTCTGGGCTGGCAATGCGGGGTAAACCGGTTGCTCTAAGCCGGGGTGCCACATCATAGAACTAGGAGTCCATCACATCTATAATGGTACCGGGTTTTTTCACAATTATCGTCATAGAAGAGTCATAACCATGAAAAAAATTCCTTTGGCCCAAAATGTCACGGATGTGTCTTTTTTTTGTAGTGCCTACGACTTAGCCTGGAGAAATGTGTGTTTGCCGTCCCCTCCAACAAGCTGCTGGCTTTCCTGGTGTCGCATAGGGGGATCGAGGCCAACCCGGAGAAGGTGAAGGCCATAGAAAGGATGAGCCCGCCACAAACCCTCAAGGAGATGCAGAAGCTGGCGGGTTGTGTAACTTCGCTCGGGCATTTCATCTCCAAGCTGGGGGAGCGCGCCCTCCCATTCTTCAAGCTGATGAAAAGAAAAAGGATGATTCAAGTGGACTCCGGAGGCTGACGCGGCCTTCCAAGACCTCAAGAGGTATATCACCAGCCCACCGGTGATGGTAGCACCACGTCCTCTTTAGCCTTTGGTGCTCTACCTGGCCGCCATGCCTCACTCCGCCAATGTAGCGCTGGTGGCAGTGCGCGAGGAGCGCCCAACCAAGGGCCCGCGGCGAAGCACCTCATCCCCGGCTGAGGCGCTGCGACCTCAGGATGACGCTCCTGAGGCCCCGGACGCCCTGCCAGTCAATGACGCTCTAGGGAGCTCGGCCAATCCTCCCGATAGCAAGGCTCCCGAGAACAGTGCTCCACAGGCCACGGCTGCTGATAACCCACAAGTGTAGGGGATTGCAACCCCTTTCGAAGGTAAAGTATTCAACCCAAATTTATTGATTCGACACAAGGGGAGCCAAAGAATATTCTTAAGTATTAGCAGTTGAGTTGTCAATTCAACCACACCTGGATAACTTAGTATCTGCAGCAAAGTATTTAGTAGCAAAGTAGTATGATAATAAAGGTAACGGTAGAAAAAGTAATATTTTTGGGTTTTGTAGTAATTGTAACAATAGCAACGGAAAAGTAAATAAGGGAAACACAAGATGTGAAAAGCTCATAGGCATTGGATCAATGATGGATAATTATGTCAGATGCGATTCCTCATGTAATAGCTATAACATAGAGTGACACAGAACTAGCTCCAGTTCATCAATGTAATGTAGGCATGTGTTCCGAATATAGTCATACGTGCTTATGGAAAAGAACTTGCATGACATCTTTTGTCCTACCCTCCCGTGGCAGCGGGGTCCTAGTGGAAACTAAGGGATATTAAGGCCTCCTTTTAATAGAGAACCGGAACAAAGCATTAGCACATAGTGAATACATGAACTCCTCAAACTACGTTCATCACCGAGAAGTATCCCGATTATTGTCACTTTGGGGTTGTCGGATCATAACACATAATAGGTGACTATAGACTTGCAAGATAGGATAAAGAACACACATATATTCATGAAAACATAATAGGGTCAGATCTGAAATCATGGCACTCGGGCCCTAGTGACAAGCATTAAGCATAGCAAAGTCATAGCAACATCAATCTCAGAACATAGTGGATACTAGGGATCAAACCCTAACAAAAATAACTTGATTACATGGTAAATCTCATCCAACCCATCACCGTCCAGCAAGCCTACGATGGAATTACTCACACACGGTGGTGGGCATCATGAAATTGGTGATGGAGGATGGTTGATGATGACGACGGCGTCGAATCCCCCTCTCTGGAGCCCCGAACGGACTCCAGATCAGCTCTCCCGAGAGAGATTAGGGCTTGGCGGCGGCTCCGTATTGTAAAACGCGATGAAACTTTCTCTCTGATTTTTTTCTCCGCGAGACGGAATATATGGAGTTGGAGTTGAGGTCGGTGAAGCCTCAGGGGGCCCACGAGACAGGGGGCGCGCCTAGGGGGGTGGGCGCACCCCCCACCCTCGTGGACAGGGTGTGGGCCCCCAGGTCTTGATTCTTTTGCCAGTATTTTTTATATTTTCCAAAAAGTGCCTCCATGGATTTTCAGGTCATTCCAAGAACTTCTGTTTTCTTCACATAAAATAACATCATGGTAGTTCTGCTGAAAACAGCGTCAGTCCGGGTTAGTTTCATACAAGTCATGCAAGTTAGAGTCCAAAAGAAGGGCAAAAGTGTTTGGAAAAGTAGATACATTGGAGACGTAACAGCTGCCCTAATGGATGACAAGGCTGTTGAGGATCCTCAGCCTGAGGTGGTACAAGACCCCGCCTGTGCCTCCACCCTCGTCGAGCACCCGGTGTACTTCGTCTGCATGGTGCTGTTGGGGAACGTAGTAATTTCAAACAAATTCCTACGCACATGCAAGATCATGGTGATGCATAGCAACAAGAGGGGAGAGTGTGTCCACGTACCCTCATACACCGAAAGCGGAAGCGTTAGAACAACACGGTTGATGTAGTCGTGCGTCTTCATGGCCCGACTTATCAAGCACCGAAACTACGGCACCTCCGAGTTCTTGCACACGTTCAGCTCGATGACGTCCCTCGAACTCCGATCCAGCCGAGTGTCGAGGGAGAGTTCTGTCAGCACGACGGCGTGGTGACGATCTTGATGATCTACCGTCGCAGGGCTTCTCCTAAGCACCGCTACAACATTATCGAGGAGGAGTATGGTTTAGGGGGAACCGCACACGGCTAAGAGATCAAGAGATCAATTGTTGTCTCTAGAGGTGCCCCCCTACCCCCGTATATAAAGGTGCAAGTGGGGAGGGGGCGACCGGCCTAGGAGGGGGCGCGCCATGGGGAGTCCTACTCCGAGTAGGACTCCCTCCTTCCTTGTTGGACTAGGAGAGAAGGGGGAAGGAAAGGGAGAGGAGGAGAAGGAAAGAGGGGGCCTCCCCCCCTTGCCCTAAACCAATTCGGTTTGGGCCTAATACATCTCCGACAATTCGGTGTGGAACACTTCCGACATCCAAATATAGGCTTCCAATATATCAATCTTCATGTCTCGACCATTTCGAGACTCCTCATCATGTCCATGATCACATCCGAGATTCCGAACAACCTTCGGTACATCAAAACTCATAAACTCATCATATAACTATCATCGAAACCTTAAGCGTGCGGACCCTACGGGTTCGAGAACTATGTAGACATGATCGAGACACATTTCTGGTCAATAACCAATAGCGGAACCTAGATGCTCATATTGGCTCATAGATATTCTACGAAGGTCTTTATCGGTCAAACCGCAAAACAACATACGTTGTTACCTTTGTCATCGGTATGTTACTTGCCCGAGATTCGATCGTCGGTATCCCAATACCTAGTTCAATCTCGTTACTGGCAAGTCTCTTTACTGGTTATGTAATGCATCATTCCGTAACCAACTTTATTGGCTACATTTCTTGCAAGGCTTATAGTGATGTGCATTACCGAGAGGGCCCAGAGATACCTCTCCGACAATCGGAGTGACAAAACCTAATCTCAAAAATATGCCAACTCAACATGTACCTTTAGAGACACCTGTAGAGCTCCTTTATTATTACCTAGTTACGTTGTGACGTTTGGTAGCACACAAAGTGTTCCTCCAGTAAACGGGAGTTGCATAATCTCATAGTTGTAGGAACCTGTATAAGTCATGAAGAGAGCAATAACAACATACTAAACGATCAAGTGCTAAGCTAACGGAATGGGTCAAGTCAATCACATCATTCTCCTAATGATGTGATCCCGTTAATCAAATGACAACTCATGTCTATGGTTAGGAAACATAACCATCTTTGATTAATGAGCTAGTCAAGTAGAGGCATACTAGTGACATTAAGTTTGTCTATGTATCCACAAATGTATCATGTTTCCGGTTAATACAATTCTAGCATGAATAATAAACATTTATCATGAAATAAGGAAATAAATAATAGCTTTCTTATTTCCTCTAGGGCATATTTCCTTCAGTCTCCCACTTGCACTAGAGTCAATAATCTAGTTCACATCGCCATGTGATTTAACACCAATATTCATATCTGTATATGATTAACACCCATAGTTCACATCGTCATGTGACCAACACCAAAAGGGTTTACTAGAGTCAATAATCTAGTTCACATCGCTTGATTGGTGATTTACACCCAAATAGTACTAAGGTGTGATCATGTTTTGCTTGTGAGAGAAGCTTAGTCAATGGGTCTGTCACATTTAGAGCCGTATGTATTTTGCAAATATTCTATGTCTACAATGCTCTGCACGGAGCTACTCTAGCTAATTGCTCCCACTTTTAATATATATCCAGATTGAGACTTAGAGTCATCTGGATCGGTGTAAAAGCTTGCACCGATGTAACTCTTTACGACGGGCTCTTTTATCACCTCCATAATCGAGAAATATTTCCTTAGTCCTTACTAAGGATATTCTTGACCAATGTCAAGTGATCTACTCCTAGATCACTATTGTACTTCCTTGCCAAATTCAGAGCAAGGTATACAATAGGTCTGGTACATAGCATAGCATACTTTAGAGAACCTATGACTGAGGCATAGGGAATGACTTTCATTCTCTTTTCTATTTTCTGCCGTGGTCCGGATTTGAGTCTTACTCAATTTCACACCTTTGTAACACAGGCAAGAACTCTTTGTTTGACTGTTCCATTTTGAACTACTTCAAAATCTTGACAAGGTATGTACTTATTGAAAAACTTATCAAGCGTCTTGATCCATCTCAATAGATCTTGATGCTCAATATGTAAGTAGCTTTACCGAGGTCTTTCTTTTAAAGAAATACTCCTTTATGCTTTCTAGAAAAAATTCTACATCATTTCTGATCAACAATATGTTACTCACATATATTTATTAGAAAGGCGGTAGTGCTCCCAGTTACTTTATTGTAAATACAGGCTTCACCGCAAGTCTGTATAAAACTATATTCTTTGATCAACTTATCAAAGCGTATATTCCAACTCTGAGATGCTTGCACCAGTCCATAGATGGATCGCTGGAGGTTGCACATTTTGTTAGCAGGTTTAGGATTGACAAAACCTTCTAGTTGCATCATATACAACTCTTCTTTAAGAAAACCATTAAGGAATGCAGTTTTGACATCCATTTGCCAGATTTCATAAAATGTGGCAATTGTAACTTGATTCGGACAGACTTTTAAGCATCGATACGAGTGAGAAAATCTCATTGTATTCAACACCTTGAACTTTGTTCAAAACCTTTTTCGACAAGTCTAGCTTTGTTGATAGTAACACTACTATCAGCATCCGTCTTCCTCTTGAAGATCCATTTATTCTTAGTGACTCACCGATCATTAGGCAAGTCAATCAAAGTCCACACTTTGTTTTCATACATGGATCCCATCTTAGATTTCATGGCTTCAAGCCATTTCGCGGAATTTGGGCTCATCATCGCTTCCTGATAGTTCAAAGGTTCATCATGTTCTACTAACATGACTTCCAGAATAGGATTACCGTACCACTCTGGTGCGGATCTTACTCTGGATGACCTATGAGGTTCTGTAGTAACTTGATCTGAAGTTTCATGATCAATATCATTAGCTTCCTCACTGATTGGTGTAGTTCTCACAGGAACCGGTTTCTGTGATGAACTACTTTCCAATAAGGGAGCAGGTACAGTTACCTCATCAAGTTCTACTTTCCTCCCACTCACTTCTTTCGAGAGAAACTCTTTTTCTAGAAAGGATCTGAATTTAGCAACAAAAGTCTTGGCTTCAGATCTGTGATAGAAGGTGTAACCAATAGTCTCTTTTGGGTATTCTAGGAAGACGCACTTCTCCGATTTGGGTTTGAGATTATCAGGATGAAACTTTTTCACATAAGCATCGCAACCCCAAACTTTAAGAAACGACAACTTGGGTTTCTTGCCAAACCATAGTTCATAAGGTATCATCTCAACGGATTTAGATGGCGCCCTATTTAACGTGAATGCAGCTGTCTCTAGTGCATAACCCCAAAACGATATTGGTAAATCGGTATGAGACATCATTGATCGCACCATATCAAATAAAGTGCGGTTATGATGTTCGGACACACCGTTACGCTGTGGTGTTCCAGGTGGCATGAGTTCGTGAAACTATTCCACTTTATTTTAACTGAAGGCCAAACTCGTAACTCAAATATTCATATCTATGATCAGATCGTAGAAAATTTATTTTCTTGTTACGATGATTTTTCCACTTCACTCTGAAATTCTTTCAACCTTTGAACTATTTCAGACTTATGTTTCATCAAGTAGATATACAAATATCTGCTCAAATCATCTGTGAAGGTCAGAAAATAACGATACCCGCCACGAGCCTTAATACTTATTGGTCTGCATACATCCGTATGTATTATTCCAACAAGTCAATAGCTCATCCCATTCTTCCGGAGAACGGAGTTTTAGTCATCTTGCCCAAAAGGCACGGTTCGCAAGAATCAAATGATTCACAACCAAGTTATTCCGAAAATCCATCTTTATGGAGTTTCTTCATGCGCTTTACACCGATATGACCCAAACGGCAGTACCACAAATAAGTTGCACTATCATTATTAACTTTGCATCTTTTGGCATCAATATTATGAATATGTGTATCACTACGATCGAGATCCAACAAACTATTTTCATTGGGTGTATGACCATCGAAGGTTTTATTCATGTAAACAGAACAACAATTATTCTCTTACTTTAAATGAATAACCGTATTGCAATAAACATGATCAAATCATAATCATGCTCAACGCAAATGCCAAATAACATTTATTTAGGTTTAGCACTAATCTGGAAAATATAGGGAGTGTGCGATGATGATCATATCAATCTTGGAACCACTTCCAACACACATCATCATTTCACCCTTAACTAGTCTCTGTTTATTCTGTAACTCCTGTTTCGAGTTACTAATCTTAGCAACCGAACAAGTATCAAATACTCAGGGGCTACTATAAACACTAGTAAGGCACACATTAATAACCTGTATATCAAATATACCCTTGTTCACTTTGCCATCCTTCTTATCAACCAAATATTCAGGGCATTTCCGCTTCTAGTGACCATTTCCTTTGCAGTGTAAGCACTCAGTTTCAGGCTTTGGTCCAGCTTTGGGTTTCTTCGCAGGAGTGACAATTTGCTTGCCATCCTACATGAAGTTCCCTTTCTTTCCCTTTGCCCTATCCTTGAAACTAGTGGTCTTGGCAAACATCAACACTTGATGCTCTTTCTTGATTTCTACCTTGGTTGATTTCAGCATCACGAAGAGCTCGAAAATCATTTTCGTCATCCCTTGCATACTATAGTTCTTCACGAAGTTCCAGTAACTTGGTGATGGTGACTAGAGAACTCTGTCAATCACTATCTTATCTGGAAGATTAACTCCCACTTGATTCAAGCGATTGTAGTACCCAGACAATCTGAGCACATGCTCACTAGTTGACCGATTCTCCTCCATCTTTTAGCTATAGAACTTGTTGGAGACTTCATATCTCTCAACTCGGGTATTTGCTTCAACTCCTGGAACATCTCATATGGTCCATGACGTTCAAAACGTCTTTGAAGTCCCGATTCTAAGCCGGTATGCATGGTGCACTAAGCTATCAAGTAGTCATCATATTGAGCTAGCCAAACGTTCATAATGTCTGCATCTGCTCCTGCAATAGGTCTGTCACCTAGGGGTGCATTAAGGACATAATTCTTATGTGTAGCTATGAGGATAAACCTCAGATCACGGATCCAATCCGCATCATTGCTACTAAAATCTTTCAACACAATTTTCTCTAGGAACGTATCAAAATTAACATATGAAAGCAACAACGCGAGCTACTAATCTACAAAATAATTTGCAAAATACTACCAGGACTAAGTTCATGATAAAGTTAAGTTCAAATGATATTACTTAAGAACTCCCACTTAGACACACATCTCTGTAGTCATCTAAGTGATCACGTGATCCAAATCAACTAAACCATGTCCAATCATCACGTGAGATGGAGTAGTTTTCAATGGTGAACATCACTATGTTGATGATATCTACTATATGATTCACGCTCGACCTTTCGGTCTCCGTGTTCCGAGGCCATATCTGTATATGCTAGGCTCGTCAAGTTTAACCTGAGTATTCCGCGTGTGCAACTGTTTTGCACCCGTTGTATTTGAACGTAGAGCCTATCACACCCGATCATCACATGGTGTCTCGGCACAAAGAACTTTCGCAACGGTGCATACTCAGGGAGAACACTTCTTGATAATTAGTGAGAGATCATCTTAAAATGCTACCGTCAATCAAAGCAAGATAAGATGCATAAAGGATAAACATCACTTGCAATCGTTATAAGTGATATCATATGGACATCATCATCTTGTGCTTGTGATCTCCATCTCCGAAGCACCATCGTGATCACCATCGTCACCGGTGCGACACCTTGATCTCCATCGTAGCATCGTTTTCGTTTCGCCATCTATTGCTTCTACGACTATCGCTACCGCTTAGTGATAAAGTAAAGCAATTACGAGCGCTTGCATTTCATACAATAAAGCGACAACCATATGGCTCCTGCCAGTTGCCGATAACTCGGTTACAAAACATGATCATCCCATACAATAAAATAGCATCACGTCTTGACCATATCACATCACAACATGCCCTGCAAAAACAAGTTAGACGTCCTCTACTTTGTTGTTGAAATTTTACGTGGCTGCTACGAGCTGAGCAAGAACCGTTCTTACCTACGCATCAAAACCACAATGATAGTTCGTCAAGTTAGTGCTATTTTAACCTTCACAAGGACCGGGCGTAGCCACACTCGGTTCAACTAAAGTTGGAGAAACTGACACCCGCTAGCCACCTGTGTGCAAAGCACGTCGATAGAACTAGTCTCGCGTAAGCGTACGCGTAATGTCGGTCCGGGCCGATTCATCCAACAATACCGCCGAACCAAAGTATGACATGCTAGTAAACAGTATGACTTGTAACGTCCACAACTCACTTGTGTTCTACTCGTGCATATAACATCAACGCATAAAACCTAGGCTCGGATGCCACTGTTGGGGAACGTAGTAATTTCAAAAAAATTCCTACACACACGCAAAATCATGGTGATGCATAGCAACGAGAGGGGAGAGTGTGTCTACGTACCCTCGTAGACCGAAAGAGGAAGTGTTAGAACAACGCGGTTAATGTAGTCGTACGTCTTCACGGCACGACCGATCAAGCACCAAAACTACGGCACCTTCGAGTTCTTACACACGCTCATCTCGATGACGTCCCTCGAACTCCGATCCAGCCGAGTGTTGAGGGAGAGTTCCGTCAGCACGACGGCGTGGTGACGATCTTGATGTTCTACCGTCGCAGGGCTTCGCCTAAGCACCGCTACAATATTATCGAGGAGGACTATGGTGGAGGGGGGCACTGCACACGGCTAAGAGATCAAGAGATCAATTGTTGTGTCTAGTGGTGCCCCCCTGCCCCCGTATATAAAGGAGCAAGGGGGGAGGGGACGGCCGGCCTAGGAGGGGGTGCGCCATGGAGAGTCCTACTCCCACCGGGAGTAGGACTCCCTCCTTCCTTGTTGGACTAGGAAAGAAGGGGGAAGGAAAGGGAGAGGAGGAGAAGGAAAGAGGGGGGCGGCCCCCTTGCCCTAGACCAATTCGGTTTGGGCCTTGGGGGGGGGGGCCCACAATCCCCTTGCTGCCCTCTATTTCCACTAAGGCACATGTAGGCCCATTAAGCCCCCGGGGGGTTCCGGTAAGCCCCCGGTACACTTCCGACATCCAAATATAGGCTTCCAATATATCAATCTTCATGTCTCAACCATTTTGAGACTCCTCGTCATGTCCGTGATCACATTCGGGATTCCGAACAACCTTCGGTACATCAAAACTCATAAACTCATAATATAACTGTCATCGAAACATTAAGCGTGTGGACCCTATGGATTCGAGAACTATGTAGACATGACCGAGACACGTTTCCGGTCAATAACCAATAGCGGAACCTGGATGCTCGTATTGGCTCCTACATATTCCACGAAGATCTTTATCAATCAAACCGCATAACAACATACGTTGTTCCCTTTGTCATCGGTATGTTACTTGCCCGAGATTCGATCGTCGGTATCCCAATACCTAGTTCAATCTCGTTACCAGCAAGTCTGTTTACTCGTTATGTAATGCATCATTCCGTAACCAACTATATTGGCTACATTGCTTGCAAGGCTTATAGTGATGTGCATTACCGAGAGGGCCCAGAGATACCTCTCCGACAATCGGAGTGACAAAACCTAATCTCGAAATATGCCAACTCAACATGTACCTTTGGAGACACCTGCAGAGCTCCTTTATAATCACCCAGTTACGTTGTGACGTTTGGTAGCACACAAAGTGTTCCTCCAGTAAACGGGAGTTGCATAATCTCATAGTCGTAGGAATATGTATAAGTCATGAAGAGAGCAATAGCAACATACTAAACGATCAAGTGCTAAGCTAACGGAATGGGTCAAGTCAATCACATCATTCTCCTAATGATGTGATCCCATTAATCATATGACAACTCCTGTCTATGGTTTTGAAACATAACCATCTTTGATTAATGAGCTAGTCAAGTAGAGGCATACTAGTGACATTAAGTTTGTCTATGTATTCACACATGTATCATGTTTCTAGTTAATACAATTCTAGCATGAATAATAAACATTTATCATGAAATAAGGAAATAAATAATAACTTTATTATTGCCTCTAGGGCATATTTCCTTCAGGTGCTACACAATGCGCGAGCGCGCTACCCCATGACGCAAAAGCTCTTGCTCGCGCTCCTCGTTGCCTCCTGAAAGTTGCGCCACTACTTCCAAGGCCACCCTATCAAGGTTGTCTCATCTTGCCCACTAGAGAGGGTGCTCCGGAGCCCAAATGCTGTAGGGAGGGTGGCCGAATGGAACATCGAACTGCAGTAGTTCCAGTTGGAGTTCAGCACCACCACAGTCATCAAAGGTGCGGCCCTCGTTGACTTCATTGCGGAATTGATTGATGTTCCCAGCCCGGAAGTGGGTGACGATCGCTCCCTCTTGCCAGGAAGTGAAGCACCGGCTGGTTGTGTCATGTACTTCGACGGTGCATTCGCGCGTCAGTGTGCGGGGGCTGGAGTCGTGGTCATCTCGCCTACCTAGGACAAGCTATAGTACGCCATGCAGCTCTACTTCCAACTGGGCGAGAAGGTCTCCAACAACATCACGGAGTACAAAGGCCTCACCACCGGTCTCAAGGTTGTGGCAGCTTTGGGATTGAGGTGCGTCACCATCAGGGGCGACTCCCAGCTCCTTGTCGACTTCTCCAACAAAGCATACAAGCCGAAGGACGAGCACATGGAGGCATACCACGAGGAGGTACATAAAATTGAGAAACAATTCTTGGGCCTGGAATTGCAGCATGTGCCATATGACACGAACAAGGAGGCCGACGACATCGCCAAGAGGGCATCTTGGCACCTGCCTCAGGAGCCTGGCGTCTTTGAGGGGCGGCTCTTCAAGCCATCGGCAGCCCCCTCCACCGCGGGACCAGCATGGCCTGAGGAGGAGCTACCCCCAGCACCCCTCTCAGGCGCCCTAGCTTGTGGCCCAACCTCGAGAGCCCGCCTTCTCCTCGCGCTCGAGCCTCAGGAGGGGTACTGGACTGAGGAATTCAAGGCATACCTGGTCCAAGGCACCTTGCCGGAGAAGGAGGAAGACGCAGAGCGGGTAGCCCTCCATTCCACCACGTACTTGAAAGAGCTAGTTGTCGACTAGAGGGGGGTGAATAGGAGATTTTAATGGAAGTCTTCAAAACACGGGGGCTTTGAAGACAAACAGTAGAACTGAACCTATTGATATGCAACGGAAGGTAGACTACACTAGACAAGCCATAGTCAAGTAAGTAATGAAGTGAAAGCACGAAGACTATTAGCATCTAGGTAGAAAGGATCTGGATGGAAGATAGTATGAAGCCAAACAACAATAGTCGTCACACAGTGAAGTCAATCAGAACAAGCAAGCAGGCAATGACTTCAAGCAAGCAAGCAATGACTTCACGAAGACAAGCTATAAGTAAAGAGAGGTAATAGATAGAACCAGTTTCTTGGTGAGGACAGGGATTTATTGGACCAGTTCCAGTTGTTGTGACAACTGTACGTCTGGTTAGGGAGGCTAAGATTCAACTCAGAAGACCGCTTCTTCACCTTATTCCCCTTGAGCTAAGGACACTTAGTCCTCGCCCAATCACTCTGGTAAGTCTTCAAGGTAGACTTCCAAACCTTCACAGACTTCATTCATCGGCAATCCACAATGACTCTTGGATGCTCAGAACGCGATGCCTAACCGGCTGGAGGATTCACAGTCCTCAAGTGTATCAAGTCTTCAGATCACGCGGACAGAAAGACTTTAGTGATGCCTAACACTCTTTGGCTCTGGCTATTTTGGGCTTTGTCCTCGCAAGGATCTCTCTGTCAAATGCTTCGGAGGTGGGTTGCTCTCAAATGACAAAAGCCGTGTACTAACTCTGAGAAGCCACCAATTTATGGTGTAAGGGGTGGGCTATTTATAGCGAGGAGGCAACCCGACCTGATTTGTCCAAAATGACCCTGGGTCACTAAGGAACTGACACGTGTCCAACGGTTAGATTTCAAACACACGGCAGCTTGACTTGGACTACAAGTAAAGCTGACTCATCCATCTCTGGATAAGATTTGCTCTCATTGTCTTCGCTCGAAGACATAGGATTTAGTTGAGAATCACATCAGTCACTCTGACTTTGTTCACTTGGGCCTCACTTAACAGTGCGGTGGATCATATGACTCAACAAAGAAGAAAAGGAATCTACGAAACAACTATGCCTTCGCACTCCATAGTCTTCATGTGAATGTCTTCTCGAGTCATAATCTTCGTTGTGAATATCTTCACAGACCACTATTGTCTTCAATGTCTTCACACATTTTTAGGGGTCATCTCTCGTAGGTAAACCGAATCAATGAGGGACTACTACGTGTGTTATCCTGCAATTCTCACAAACACATTAGTCCCTCAACCAAGTTTGTCATCAATACTCCAAAACCAACTAGGGGTGGCACTAGATGCACTTACAATCTCCCCCTTATTGGTGATTGATGACAAACTGGTTGAAGGTTTCAACGGGGATAAAAGTATGTGAAAGTTTAAGAATTAAGGCATTGTCTTCATGAGTGACAAAAGGCTCCCCCTGAAGATGAGCATATAAGTAGTTTGCTTTTTGTCGGATTTCGGGTTCCGGCAAAACCCTTGAGGTTCAAACACTGGGTGCGCACAAAGATCTCTCCTCCCCTTAGCTCATGCGCACCAAGATTTCACGGCCTAGCTCGACGAACCCAAAGGACAAAGGGACACAAGATTTATACTGGTTCTGGCCACCGTTGTGGTGTAATACCTTACTCCAGTGTGGTGTGGTGGATTGCCTCTCGGGCTGAGGATGAACAGTACAAGGGAAGAACAGCCTCTTGAGGAGAGGTGTTCTTGTGCTTGGTGAGCTTGTGTAAGGCTATGGATGGAATGACTCTGATCCCAGATGAGTTGCCTCCTATGGTGGTGGCTAGTCCTATTTATACAGGCCCTGTTCCCCTTCCCAAATATTGAGCGGGAAGGGATGCCACAACGGCCAATTTGAAGGGGGACAGCTGGTAAAATATCCTAACTAAAGGTGGTCTTCGCCTGCCAAAGGTTCTGGTGGTGACGCCGTCTTGGGCTCCACAGTGACCTTTGTCCTACCGTTCTACTGGTCTTGGTCTCGTTGCACCAATATGGAAACCTTTACCTGATGCCTCGGGACTCCTCGCATGCGCTTGCCTCTTTAGCACCAAAGAGGAAACAAGGACGCTATGCACGCTGGCACACGCCTGGCCTTGGTTGTCATGGCTTACGTCATAGGAACCTCGCGAGGTTCCCCTTGCCTTGATCTCTCTGCCACTTGCGATCCAGCCTGGTGAGGCCGCCCCCGAGGAGGTCTTGCGTCATTTGCCTCGTGAGGCTAAGCCCCTCGAGAGGGTCTTGATTGTTTGCTGGTGAAGACGGGCCGTACGGGCCGCTAGTGGAGCCACGCCGTGGGCTGCAGGCAGGAAAGTCTGGGGACCTGATGCGTCTCCAATGTATCTATAATTTATGAAGCATTCATGCTATTATATTATCCATCGTAGATGTTTTATATGCATTTACATTCTATTTTATATGATTTTTGGGACTGACCAATTAACCTAGAGCCCAGTGCCAGTTTCTGTTTTCTCCTTGTTTTTGAGTTTTACAGAAAATGAATACCAAACGGAGTCCAATTGATGTGCAAATTTTTGATGAATTTTTGGACCAAAAGAGGCCCCTGGAGTGCAAGAGTTGGTCCAAAAGAGTCCCGGGCTGCCCACGAGGGTTGGGAGGCGCGCCCACCCCCCTGGGGCGCGCCCCCCTGCCTCGTGGACAGCCTGGAGACTCCCCTAACGTGAAATCAAAGCCAACCTCTCCTATAAATACAGAAACCTTCGGGAAATAACCTAGATCGGAAGTTCCCCCGTCGCAAGCCTCTGTAGCCACCGGAAATCAATCTAGGCCCTCTCTGGCACCCGGCCGGAGGGGGCCATCATCACCGGAGGCCGTGGGTAAGGATCTCGGAGGGGCCATCATCGCCATGAAGGCCAAGGACCAGAGGGTGAACCTCTCCCCAACCAGGGGGGGAGGCCATGGAGGAGGAAGCACAAGGGGGAGAACCTCTCCTCCCCACCCTCGGTGGCGCCAGAGTGCCATCGGGAGGGGAATCATCGCCGCAGTGATCGTCTTCATCAACATCACCATCATCATCATCACCATCCTCATCTCTTTTACGCGGTCCACTCTCCCGCACCCCGCTGTAATCCCTACTAGAACATGGTGCTCTATGCCACATATTATGATCCAATGATGTGTTGCCATCCTATGATGTTTTGAGTAGATATCTTTTGTCTTTGGGTTGATTGCTGATCTAGATTGGTATGAGTTGAATGTTTTATTTTGGTGTTGTCCTATTGTGCCCTCCGTGTCGCGCAAGCGTGAGGGATTCCCGCCTTAGGGTGCTGCAATACGTTCATGATTCGCTTATAGTGGGTTGCTAGAGTGACAGAACCTTAAGCCTGAGTAAGGGGATTATTGCGTATGGGATAAAGGGGACTTGATGCTTTAATGCTATGGTTGTGTTTTACCTTAATGATCTTTAGTAGTTGCGAATGCTTGCTATAGTTCCAATCATAAGTGCATATGATCCAAGAAGAGAAAGTATGTTAGCTTATGCCTCTCCCTCATATGAAATTGCAATAGTGATTGCCGGTCTTGTTAACAATTGCCTAGGACAATCCCGCACACCGATCCATCATTATTCCACACTCTCTATTTATAATACTTAAGTAATATATTCTAACTTTATTATAACAGCAGCTACTTTTATATTTTAGCTCTCCGATATCATGCAAAGTTATCCTCTTCATACCCACAACATTGTTTTATTTCTCGTTTCTAGTTGGAAGCAAACGTTCGGTGTACGTAGAGTCGTACCAGTGGCAGATAGGACGTGAGAGAATATTGATATTACCTTTATCTCCTTGTGGGTTCGACACTCCATACTTATCACTTCCACCTTTGGAAATTGCTACGATGATTCCCTGCACTTGGGGATTATCAAGCTCTTTTCTGGCGCCGTTGCCGGGGAGCAATAGCGTGGGGTTGATATTCTCGTGTGTGCTTGTTTGCTTTCTTCACTAAGTAGATTTGGTTTTTCCTTTTTGTTTATAGTTAGTTGTGGGTGAAACATAAAACAAAATTTAAAGAATGAAAATAAAATAAATTTACTTGCCTATCATGCCTAAAATTTTTTCAAAAAGAGAAGTGATTGGAAAGTTATGCATTGAAGAAGTGAGGGTCGACCTGGAGCACTTGTGTTCATGCTCACGGAAACAATGTAGAATTTTTCATGGAATTTTATCTGTAAATAATTATTCCCTTTGTATATACCCATTGTATTATAAAAAATAATGTGCCAAGCTTTGGTTTTAGGATGATAAGTTTGCTTGTTTACTATGTGCAGAACAAAAACAGAAACTTTGGCTGTAGCGCGTGATTTTACAATTTTTTACTGGAAGGTCAAATGGGTCTGAAACTTTTTGCACATTACTTCTGTACAAATTGTTCAAATTTTCAAATTTATTTCATAATTTTTGGAGTTACAGAAGTTTACTAAACTTCCAGATTACTATAGACTGTCCTGTTTTTGACAGATTCTGTTTTTCGCGTGTTGTTTGCTTATTTTGATGAATCTATGGCTAGTATCGGGGGGTATGAACCATAGAAAAGTTGGAATACAGTAGGTTTAACACCAATATAAATAAATAATGATTTCATTACAGTACCTTAAATTGGTAGTTTGCTTTATTACACTAACGGATCTCACATAGTTTTAGTTAAAGTTTCGTGTTAATGAAGTGTTCGAAGATCGAGGAGCTATCAATATGAGAAGAATAAAGAGAGGCAAGAGTTCAAGCTTGGGGATGCCCAATTCACCCCAAGTAAATATTTCAAAGTATACTCAAGCATCTAAGCTTGGGGATGCCCTGGTTGGCATCCCATCTTTCTTCTTCAACAATTATCGGTATACCTCGGTTTTTGTTTTGTTCACATGATTTTGTCCTTGGTGTTCTTGTTTTTCCTTTAAGAACCAAGCTAGTATGAGATATACCTTCATTGACTTATAGAATGCTTCATGTGCTTCACTTATATCTTTTAAGTATGATCCTATAGAATTGCTCTTTGTGCTTCACTTAAATCTTTTGAGTATGGTTTTATAAAATGCTTCGTGTGCTTCACTTATACATTTGAGCTTGGATATTGGTTAGTCTATATTATTTTTATAATGCTCCATGAACATCACTTATATATTTTGGAGTATTAATAATACTATCATCTAAAGTGGGTTTGGAAGAGTGTCAACTTTAGTAATTAGTGATCCCACTATTCCGAATGAGAAGAATTTTGCTTATGTGGAGAGTAGTAAAATTTCTATTGCTTGTAGACCATGAAGAGAATGATTTATGTGATGGTTATATTGTTGAACTCATTCATGATGCTACTTAAAATTATTATGAGGGAGGAATACATGCTTGTAGGAGTTGCAATAATATCAAGTTTCCTCCCTATTTGCTTGAAGTTTTGTAGTTATACTTGTTTTACCTTCCTATCCTAGTTGATTCTTGTTCCCTTAAATTGTGTTCTCACAAAATCCCTAGGCATAGGAAGTGGGTTAGATTTAAATGTGCTTGTCATATTCTTCATGATGCTCTCTTTATGTTTCAATTCTTATCTTTTATGTGAGCATCATTGAAATCATCATGCCTAGCTAAAAGGCATTAAAGAAAAGCGCTGGTTGGGAGACAACCCAATATTTACCCTTACTGTTTTTGTGTGTTTACATGATTAATCTATTGTATTAATCATGTTTTATAGCTTTTGTTTCAATAAAGTACCAAGTAAGACCTTTGGGAAGACTTGGGTGAAAGTTAATGTGATCTTGCTGTAAAAAACAGAAACTTTGCGCTCACGAGATTAGCTGTCATTTTTTACAGAAGAGTGCTCTTCAGTTGATTCTTTTTTCAGAAGATTAATATAAAAATTCCTCACTTCCACCAATTTATTTCATAATTGTTGGAGTATCAGAAGTATGGTTTCTGTTCTGATCACTACAGATTGTTCTATTTCTGACAGATTCTGTTTTCATTGCATAGTTCACTTGGTTTCTAGTTTCTATGGCTTATATTCCTCAATATAAATTGTAGAAATGATATGGTAAAGTAGGAATTGTGTGAGAACAAATATGATCTTGTCTTTGAAAGTACCAAAGTGAATGGTTTACTCTTTATCATACTAACGTGTCTCACGAAGTTCCGTTAAGTTTTGTGTGATTGAAGTTTTCAAGCTTTGGGTGATATATCGATATGAGGAGAATAAGGAGCGGAAAGACCCTAAGCTTAGGGATGCCCAAGGCACCCCAAGGTAATATTCAAGGAAGACTCAAGCGACTAAGCTTGGGGATGCCCCGGAAGGCATCCCCTCTTTCGTCTTCAAAACTATCGGTATACCTTACTCGGAGCTATATTTTTATTCATCACATGTTATCTTTTTTGCTTGGAGCTTATTTTCAATTTTACTTGTTGTTTGAATAAAATCATTGGATCTGAAATCTTTAATGAAAAATAATCCTCCCATGGCTAGTTAATTATTTGACTACTCAGTATTCTTCACTTATATCTTTTTGGAGTAGTTTGTCATTTACTCACGTGCATCATGTATACCCTATGACTAAATGGTTGAATGAATTGAATATCATAAATCTGAATTTATATACATTTCATATGCTTATAAGATAGGGAGTAATGACTTCACACATAATAAGTATAGGTAGTAAACTTATTCAAAGTTAGCAAACACAGAATTGGTCACTTGAACAATTCATGAAAGAGTATTGAAGGAAGAGAGATTTCACATATAAATGCACTATCTTGGACATATTTTTTAATTGTGAGCACTCATTAAAATATGACATTCTAAAAAGTTGATGTTGGAAAAGGAAGAAAACTTAATGGGTTATGTTTTCCTATATCTGAAACGTTATATTGTCTTGGATCATCCAACATGTTTAGCTTGCCTTTCCCTCTCATGCTAGCCAAATTCTTTGCACCATGTAGAAATACTACTTGTGCTTCCAAACATCCTTTAAACCAGTTTTGCCATGATAGTCCACCATACCTACCTATGGATTGAGTAAGATACTTCAAGTAAGTTGTCATTGTTGCAAGCAATAAAAAATGCTCTTTAAATATGTATCATTTATTAGTGCGAAGAAAATAAGCTTTATACGAGCTTGTGATAGGGAAGAAATAAAAGCGACGGACTGCATAATAAAGGTCTTTATCAAACGAGGCAATATAAAGTGACGCTCTTTTGCATCAAGATTTTGTACATCCAACCTTAAAATCGCATGACAACCTCTGCTTCCCTCTGCGAAGGGCCTATCTTTTACTTTTATCTTCTACCCTTATACAAGTGTCACGGTGATCATCACCCTTCCTTTTTACACTTTTTCCTTTGGCAAGCATGTTGTGTTGGAGCGATCCGGATATATATATATATCCACTTGGATGTAGGTTTTCATGAGTTATTATTGTTGACATTACCCTTTAGGTAAAAGGTTGGGAGGCAAAATTATAAGCCCCTATCTTTCTCTGTGTCCGATTAAAACTTTGGACCCATAAATATCACATGAGTGTTTGCAATTGTGAAAGACTAAATAATAGTTGAGTATGTGGAGTTTGTTGAATCAAAGCTCTTACATAGACCATTCCCGAAAATAAGATGAATTGCAATTGTTTGATGACTAAGGGCACGGTTTGTTCGTTTTCAAGAAAGTTTGTGATCTATACTTTAACATGTGAATAGCTTGTTACTGGATCATGAAAAGTTTTATGAGATGAGCTACTGTTATAACATATAATGATGCTAGAAAAGGTGATTGAAATTATCATTCATCAAAACTTGTGCACCGGCCAGCATTCACACTTCATAAATTATTTCTTTTATCATTTACCTACTCGAGGACGAGCAGGAATTAAGCTTGGCGATGCTGATACGTCTCCAACGTATATATAATTTATGAAGTATTCAGGCTATTATACTATCCATCTTAGATGTTTTATATGCATTTACATGCTATTTGATATGATTTTTGGGACTAACCTATTAACCTAGAGCCCAGTGCCAGTTTCTGTTTTCTCCTTGTTTTTGAGTTTTACAAAAAATGAATACCAAACGGAGTCCAATTGACGTGTCAATTTTTGATGAATTTTTGTGGACCAAAAGAAGCCCCTGGAGTGCAAGAGTTGGGCCAGAAGAGTCCCGGGCTGCCCACGAGGGTGGGGGGTGCACCCACCCCCCTAGAGCGTGCCCCCTGCCTCGTGGACAGCCCGGAGACCCCCCTGACGTGAAATCAACGACAACCTCTCCTACAAATACAGAAACCTTCGGGAAATAACCTAGATCGGAAGTTCCGCCGCCGCAAGCCTCTGTAGCCACGAGAAATCAATCTAGGCCCTCTCTGGCACCCTGCCGGAGGGGGCCATCATCACTGGAGGCCATGGGGAAGGATCTCGGAGGGGCCATCATCGCCATGAAGGCCAAGGACCAGAGGGTGAACCTCTCCCCAACCAGGGGGGAGGCCATGGAGGAAGAAGCACAAGGGGGAGAACCTCTCCTCCTCTCTCTCGGTGGCGCCGGAGTGCCATCACGAGGGGAATCATCGCCGCAGTGATCGTCTTCATCAACATCACCATCATCATCATCACCATCCTCATCTCTTTTACGCGGTCCACTCTCCCGCACCCCGCTGTAATCCCTACTTGAACATGGTGCTTTATACCACATCTTATGATCCAATGATGTGTTGCCATCCTATGATGTTTTGAGTAGATATCTTTTGTCTTTGGGTTGATTGATGATCTAGATTGTTATGAGTTGTATGTTTTATTTTGGTGCTGTCCTATTGTGCCCTCCGTGTCGCGCAAGCGTGAGGGATTCCCACCGTATGGTGTTGCAATACGTTCATGATTGGCTTATAGTGGGTTGCTAGAGTGACAGAAGCTTAAACCAGAGTAAGGGGATTGTTGCGTATGGGATAAAGGGGACTTGATGCTTTAATGCTATGGTTGGGTTTTACCTTAATGATCTTTAGTAGTTGCGGATGCTTGCTAGAGTTCCAATCATAAGTGCATATGATCCAAGAAGAGAAAGGATGTTAGCTTATGCATCTCCCTCATATGAAATTGCAATAGTGATTACCGGACTTGTTGACAATTGCCTAGGACAATCCCGCACTCCGATCCATCATTATTCCATACTCTCTATTTATAATACTTAAGTAATATATTCTAACTTTATGATAACAACACCTACTTCTATATTTTAGCTCTCCGATATCATGCAAAGTTATCCTCTTCATACCCACAACATAGTTTTATTTCTCGTTTCTAGTTGGAAGCAAATGTTCGGTGTACATAGAGTCGTATCAGTGGCAGATAGGACTTGAGAGAATATTGATCTTACATTTAGCTCCTTGAGGGTTCGACACTCCATACTTATCACTTCCACCTTTGGAAATTGCTACGATGATTCCCTGCACTTGGGGATTATCAGGACCCCGTTCCTAGAACGCCAATAGTAGCCCCTAGGCCCAAGGCACGCTCGGACTTGCCTTCGAGGCGAAGCCAAGGGGCATGTGTGGAGCGCAGCGGGCCCCAACAGCCTGCGGCCCTGGCCGATGCGTGGTGATTGATTGGACGTGGGCGTCTCCGCTTCCCCATGCTGCCTCGGCAACTGCCCGACTTGACGAGTCCCTGCTGCATGCGAGGAAAAACCATCATTACCTGTGATCATGGGGATCGTCGGTTGGCCTTCTCCTACTATAAATGAGGAGGGGGTGGAGCCCCTGTCGCCCATCTCTTCCCTCTCCGCTCATCTCTTCTCCCCTGATCCTTTGCCAGCAGCGACACCTATGGCGCCTGCGAAGAGGTTCTCGGCCGTGGAAAAGGGGAAGGCTCGCCAAGAGGGGACTGGCTCTCCGCCGCCCAAGCATGGGCACAGCCGCCCCCATAAGCACACCGTGACCCCCCCCCACGGCCTCTCGCGGCCACGGTGGCGCCTCTTCGCGTGGTGGGAGCCGCCCCAGTCATTGCATCCCCGTCGATGAAGGGAGGTGCGCTATGGTCGCGCGACCTCCTAGGCCGTGCTTCCACTCGGCGGAGGTGCTTCCGGAGTTCGTCGTGTGGTCAGAGAACACGGCTGGCACCTGGCTTCAGCTCTCGCGCTCCTTCGCCGGCGAGCTACCGACCACAGGTCCAGGCGGGCTCTGGCTACAGGCGGACAGCTGCTGCAGCCACTGTTCAAGAACTCGGCCCAGTTACCATTTAAATGCCCATTTAATTGCTACTCAGTGCCTAACTGAGGCGAATAGCACATACTCGGTCAATGGTTGAGGTCCAGAATAGCACATACCATGACCCAGTTACCGAATTCCTGAACAATGGAAATAATACAAAATTTCTGGATAGTATAAAAGGATACTTGAATAAGAATTTTTCAATGAAAGACCTGGTGAAGCTGCTTATATATTGGGCATCAAGATCTATAGAGATAGATCAAGACACTTAATTGGACTTTCACAAAGCACATACCTTGATAAAGTTTTGAAGAAGTTCAAAATGGATCATTCAAAGAAAGGGTTCTTGCCTGTGTTACAAGGTGTGAAGTTGAGTCAGACTCAATGCTCGACCGCTGCAGAAGATAGAGAGAAAATGAAAGTCATTCCCGTGGCTGAGGTCTCCGTCACGGGCAACGCAGCTCTGGCCCGCGGCTGGCAGACGTTTGCCCGCGTGCGTGTTCTGGGCAGGCGGTGCACCCTCCACTTCAAATACGATGGCAACACGACTCTCTACGTGAGGGTGTTCGGAGAAGATGCCCGGCGCGTCGGGTGCTGCCCCGAGGACAACGACGGTGGCGAGGTGCTCAGGCTTGGCGACAGTCACGACGAGGGTGAGGATGGCCTTGCCCTCGCCGTTGGTCGCTGCTCATCCAGTTCCGGCGGTTCTTCCTCCAATGACAGCTCCAGCCACCACGCCACCGTGCCCGCTTCGAAGGTGGCAGTGGGTTGTCTCGTCGCCGTGCTCCAGTGAAGCACGAGGAGGGGTCTGGCTGAGCTCAGGAGATCCCATGGGCCCATCCTACCAAACTACCGCGGGAGCACGTGCAACTTTTGTTTCGTTTTCCCCTCCTTCCTGCATTAAGAGAGAGACAAGTATGGGGCCCTGCTAGGGCGTGCAACAACTATGATTTCGAAGTGGCTATGCTATGTTTATCGTTCTTGTGTCGTGTTGTAGTGTTAACAATTTATGTAGGCGTGTAGGAATAACTTGGCTTGATGCGCTTGAAGTAGTCTCAGCCTCGTGAGGTGCGTACTTCGTAGTATCTGGCGAGGCCTCCTTGGCTTAGGAAGCGTCTAGGAACTTCAAAAATTTGTTAGGAAACTCTTGTCCTTCTGAGCCTCGGTCGCAGGCACGGCCGGCCATGATCCAACGCTCCACATCGCGGTACCTGGGGGGCACGGATTGAGAGGTGCATCATCTTGCGAGCTCGAGCGAGGGTGCCTTGCAAAGAATAGGAAAACGCTCACGAGGCACCTGTGCAGCCCCCTCGCGAGGCATGTGAGGGAGAGAACGGGTCAAAACAAGGAACCGAGGGCAGAAAAATAAATGGGAAAAGAGGCTGGGAAACCAAGCCAGCAAGGAACACCGGAAAGCAAATTCTCATTAAAGAGGGGAAAGCCAACTGCCGAAAGCAAATGAAAAGCCGTGTCTGGCGCCTAATCTAGTCTTCTTGTCTTATCACCAGCGCGCAGCTAAGTGCTGCAAGTAGGACATGGGAGGGGGCCCCCGAGGCCCGGGGGCGGCACTCCTGAGACTCTGGGGCGTGTACAGCCCCACTCATTATTATGTGAGAGTGTCACGAGCGAAGACCTTCACATGCACTAGGCCTTCTTCATAGGCACCAGGCCTTGCTTCATGGGTAGAACTTCCGGAGGTGCTGGATGTTCTAGGCATTCTGGCTAGGCCTGGAGACGTGGGCGACCCGAAACAGGCCCTCCCACATGGATGAGAGCTTGTGCAGCGTTTCCCTGGAGAGCACCCGCCTCAGGACGAGATCACCCACATCGAGCGTCCTGGAGCGGACGCTGCGGTAGTGGTACCGCCGCAGTGCCTGCTGGTACCTTGAAGCTCGGAGCTAGGCTTCATGGCGGCGTTCCTCCCCCAATACAAGGTCCATCCCCCGCATGGCGTCCTGCTGCGTTTCATCAAACGCCAGGATCCACGCGGAGCGATGCCTAACCTCGTGTAGGAGAACCGCTTCTGCTCCGTAGACGAGTAAGAATGGGGTCTCGCCTGTCGGCTTGGTGGCAGTGGTGCGGATGGACCACAACACGGACTGGATCTCGTCATGCCAGCCCCTGCCGCAGGCCTCATGCTTCTTCTTGTAGGTCCTGGTCTGGAGGACCCTCAGGACTTCCACGTTGGCGTGTTCGGCTTGGCCATTGCTCCTGGGGTGCGCCACTTAAGCGTAGCAGATCTGCGTTCCAAGGTTAGCACAATACGTCTTGAAGAGATTGCTAGTGAACTGCAAGCCGTTGTCGGTGATGATGTGATTAGGGACCCCAAAGCGGCTTACGAGGCCCTTGATGAACTTAACTGCTGACCCGGCCGGTATGCTGCGGACGGCTTCCACCTCCGCCCATTTGGTGAATTTGTCGATGGCAACGTAGAGGTAGCAGTAGCCCCCAGGCGCTTGAGGGATTGGGCCCAGGATATCCAGCCCCCAGACCGCGAACGGCCATGAGAGCAGGATAGTCTGGAGGCCCTGAGCTGGTTGGTGGATCTGCTTGGCGGGGAATTGGCACGGCTCGTAGGATTTCACCAGTTCGGCTGCATCGCTGAGTACCGTGGGCCAGTAGAACCCGCTGCGGAAAGCCTTGCCAACCAGGGTGCGCGATGACGAGTGGTGCCCGCAGTCTCCACCATGTATGTCAGCCAGCAACTCCTTCCCCTGCTCCCTGGAGATGCATTGTAGAGAAACATCATTTGTCCGCTTCTTGTATAGCTCATCATCCTGGATGCTGTATGCAGTGGCCTATCGGGCAACACGCTCCGTGTCCTCCTCTTTCTACGGCAGTGTGCCTTGCGTCAGGTATGCCCTGAACTCCTCGATCCAGCACCCCTCCAGAGGCTCGAGCGCTAAGAGCAGGTGCGGTCCTGAGGTCAGGCCGCAGGTGGGGGCTACCGAGGCTGGTGGCTGAGGAAGTTCCTCCTGAGGTGGCGCCGATTCAGCAGGCGGAGGTGCTGCCGAAGGCTTGAAGAACCGCTCCTCGAACACACCGGGCTCTTAGGGTAGCCGCTTGGATGCTCTTTTCGCGATGTCGTTGGCTTCCCTGTTGGTGCCACGAGGCACATGTTGTAGCTCCAGGCCCAGGAACTGCTTCTCCATTTTGCGTACCTCCGCGAGGTACGCCTCCATGTGCTCATCCTTCGGCTCGTACACCTTGTTGGAGAAGTGGATGAGGAGCTGCGAGTCTCCCTTGATGGTGAGGCGTTTCACCCCCAGGGCCACCGCAGCCCTGAGGCCGGCGATGAGGCCTTCGTACTCTGCTATGTTGTTGGAGACCTTCTCGCCCCACTGGAAGCAGAGCTGCACGGCGTAGTAAAGCTTGGCCTGAGTGGGCGAGATGAGCACAGCTCCAGCCCCCGCGCCCTGGCGTGCGAACACGCCATCAAAGTACATGACCCAGCCATCCGGCGCTTCACTCCCTAGTGAGAGGGACCGGTTCTCGCCTACTTCAAGTTCCGGGGTGTCGGTCCATTCGGCCACAAAGTCGGCGAGTGCAGCCCCCTTGATGACCCTGGTTGTGCTGAACTCCAAGTCAAACGCTTGCAACTCGATGTTCCATTCGGCAACCCTTCCCGCAGCATTGGGGCTCCTGAGTACTCTCTCCAGCGGGTAAGCTGAGACGACCTTGATGGGGTGACCCTGGAAGTAGTGGCATAGCTTACGCGAGGCTACCAGGAGCGTGAGCAAGAGCTTCTGAGGCATGGGGTATCGTGCTCTCGCATCCCGTAGCACTGTGCTGATGAAGTACACCGGCTGCTCGACGAGGGCGGGAGAGCTGGCAGAGTCTTTGGTTCTCGGGGGCTGAGGTGTTTCCTGTGGATCTCCAGCTTCAGGGGCTTGATGACATGCCGGGGCAACCGCTGTCTCAGGAGCATTGCCCTTGTGTTGTGCTTCCTCGTCCGGCTTGGCGGCTCCATTTGGCGGGCCCTTGACCTGGTGCTCCTCTCTGAGGGCCACTAGCGCCGCGCTGGCGGAGTGGGGTGTGGCAGACAAGTAGAGTACCAACACTACAAAAAAATACACTTCCGTGATGATACGTGTTTGTCACAGTAGGTCACGTTTTCCGTCATGTATGTACATACATGACAAGTTTATGACAGAATCAAGATAGTCATACATGTGCTGTCGTAGAAGTGTTCAATGACATTACCAAAATTATCATCACGGAAGTGTCCACTTCCATGACGATAAATCACGCGTTACAGAAGTGCTTTCGTCAAGGGTGACCGACACGTGGCATCCACCGTAACGGAACGCCGTTAAGCTATCGGGTCCGGTTCTGGATCCAATAACCCGTTAACATCCCCGACCAATGGGGATTTTCCACAAGTAAAATCATCATTGACTCGAGGAAACACGTGGCGGCTCACCGTTGGGACAGATGTCATCCACTCATTGGACCCAAAGCGCCTATGATACGTCGACATGTGGCACGGCCCAACAGAGGCCCATTCCTGTGAAAAGGACGGCTCATTTGACTTGGTCAATAGGTGGCGTGCCGGCCCACGGCAAGCCTGTTAACGACATGTTCGCATATAGCCCATTTACAGCCCGCTAACCCAGGGCCTGTTTACGTCCTATCCGAATTAGGCCCAGTAGCGTCATCTGGGTCGTCCAATATAATTCCAGCCCGTTTTAACTTCCGGCCCATGTAAGGCCCATGACGTATTTTGGCCCATATGAGGCCCTTAGTAACTTCGGCCCACTAATGGCCCATGGTAAAACTGGCCCGTAATGAACAGTGTATCACTTTATACCCATTAACGGCACGTGGTGAAACTGGCCCGTAATGAACAGTGTATCATTTTATACCTATTAATGGCCCATTATTCCGTGGGGCCGTTTCCAGACCATGTTATCTGTTGGCCTTCTCAGGGCCCATTTATTCTTGGGCTCATTTCCACCATTCGTTTACTTACGGCCCGTTACTGCCATTTTCTACTTGTGGGCCAAATTAAGCCTGTGGTTATAGTCAGCCCGTTTGTGGCCCGTTAATACGTTGGGTCGTTTTCATAGCGTCATCAAATATGGCCCATTGTTTCTACGGCCCTTAGAAGGCACATTGTTTCTACGGCCCGTACGAGGCCCATGTTAACTACAGTAAATATGTAGCCTATGGTTATTGTGGCCTAGTTTTAAAAAATAGGTTATTGCGGCCACTAGCAAACGACGGAAAAAGAACTGCACTGACTACAAGGAAACAAATAAACAAGACAATAAGGAAATAAATAAGAAATCAACTTACGCTAGGCTATCACGACTATTACACATATTACATCCACCGGGCATCAAAGTTCGCCACCAGTGCAAATATAGGGAACAAAGCAGCATATAAACGCCGCAGCAAAACAAGTCCAGAACTGAAACCACTTCAGAAGAGCTCCAGAAACAATATCCTGGGTACCCGTAATGCTGGCAAGATGCTTAGCAAGCTTATTAACTTTCTCTTGTTTGGCGCTTAAATCCTCCAGCACTTGCTGTTGCACCAGAAAGTATGCATCTGAATTCTGCAGGGACTTCCTCAGTCCTTCGGCTTCCTATCGCATAACATCTGATATATGTCTTTCAACTTGAAGTTGAGACTCAAAAGCCGAGCTGATTCAGGCAGCGAGTTCGAAGAGGTGGTGCCAGCAGTAGTAGCCAGTAACTCGAACACTACATCAAAACAGGACTTTGGGGTTGTCTCAGTGTCTTCAGTATTGTTTTTATCAGCTTTCTTGGAGACCAACAGGGATGTCTCACTATCTTGAACCTTATCTGCATTGCTTCCTTTACCATTGCATAACGGGGGTACTCTTCTCCAATATTTTATCCGCATTCTAAAAGACAAACAAACAAACACATCACAGGTTTACAATGTAGTATATGAAACTCATTTTGGTAAACCAGCTCAGTAGTAAGGTGGACATGATAACAACATGAAACAAACATATATCTATGTAGTATGCTCAGTATATGGTCTATATCATTCGAGTTTATGTTGCCAAATCAAGATAGATACAGTTCAAATCATATCTATTTAAGGCAAAGCAGCATAGACAGAATATAAGTGTGGGAAACTACACAGCAATAACAACACTTGTAATGTGCATGGCATGAGCACATAACTGTTTATTCAATTGAAACTGAAATCAACATAGAGCAAGTTACAACAGCAAACACGTTAAAGAAATAGGTTTAAAACATACCTGTTGTGCCATTGGAGTTTCAATTGCATCCTTCAAATTTGAAATTAGTTGGTATGAGTAAATACAATGATGCAAGAGAAAAGTAGTATGAACCATAGCTATGGAACCTAACCTGAGAACTATTCTTCTTTTGCTTTAAGCGTTGACTTGGGGTTCGGAGTGGTGGTCCTCGTGCTTTGGGCACTGTAGTTGCCTTACTAACTGCTCGTGTTTGGGTGCTCTATGGTGGAGACGGTGCTGTGTCAACGAGAACTGGGTTACTATCTGCTGGGGTTGGGGTTAGAAGGGGTGTAGCTAGTTCTCTGTCCAATTGGGTAGGGGTACAATCTGCGTGAGTCTGGGTTATGTGTGGTGGGCAGGTTCTTGGGCAAGTACAACCGTGGTTCTATCTCCATCGACAGGTAGCACGATCTTTTCTGAAGACCGCGTTTTTACTCCCACAGATACTGCCATCACCCCCTCCAATTGAAATGGTTGATAAACAAGAAAAGTAATTGAATGTAACATTGTAAGATAGACATGTGCAATGGATAGTAGGGAAGAAAACAGGGCATGAAACAATTCACATTTATGTTGTCTAACCTAACAGAATAGCAGGACATAATTTCACATATATGATGGCTAATTAAACATGATAGCATGACACAATTTCACATGCATGATGGCTAACTAAACAGGATAGAATGACATACTTCAAATATGATGACTATGTAAATATGATGACATGATATAACTATACGATGTGTCTATTAAAGTTGTTGGCATGCCATAAATTACAAACATGCCGTCGATGGAAACATGATGGCATGATATAATTCACGGATAGAATGACATAATTGAAAATATGATGACTATGTAAACAGGATGAGATGATATAACTATATTATGTGTTTAGAAAATGGGTTGGCATGCCATAATTCAGATACATGTTGTCTATGTAAACATCATGGCATGATATAATTCGAATATATGATTTATATACTAAGGAAGTGAGAAGAGGGCAATCGCATCTATGATGTGTCAACTAAGGAGATGGCATTCAATATCATGTATATGATGTAAAAACTAAGCATTGCAATACAACATATGCATGATATGAGTAATATAACCCTGTCAAGTTTGAGCATACACCTCGGGGGGATAATATGACTGGTCATCTTCCTCTGAATCCTCCTCTGAAGAGCTATCTTTAATCAGCAAGATATCTGCTTCAGCAGGTAGCATTGTCTACTCTGAAGACCTTGTTTTCACTCTAGATTTCTCCATCACCAATTAAAATGGCCGATGCACAGGAAGGGCAGTTGAATATACAAACATTATCGACAAAAGCAATGAGAAATACAAAAAAGGACGGCATGATATAATTCACATATATGACGCTTGGCTAAACAGCATGGCATTGCATAATTCACATATATAATGCCTTGCAACAAGATAGCATTGCATAATTCACATATATAATGTCTTGCAACAAGATGGCATTGCATAATTCACATATATGTTAATTAGACACTAAACAGGTGGCATTCACACAAAGCATGTCTAAACTAAGCAAATGACATAGCAATGCAAGATACCATACGCACGATATGAGCAACATAACCCTGCCAAGTTAGAGCATGCACCTCAGGGGGGGATAGGACTGGTCATCTGTCTCGGAATCCTCCCCTGAGGAGCTATCTGTAACCAGCAAGACATGCGCTTCGTCAGATAGCATTGTCTGCTCTGAAGACCTTGTTTCCACTCCAGATTTTTATATGACCGTGCCGAGTGGCTGATTCACAGGAAGAGTAATCGAATGTACTAAAATTGTTAACAAATTTAACACGTAATAAAAAATGATGTCATGATATAATTCACATTTAAGATGACTGGCTAACCAGGGTGGCATTGCAAAATTCACATATATTATGCCTGGCTAAACAAGATGGCATTGCATGATTCACATATACAATAAAGAAACTAAACATATGGCATTGACACAAAGCATGTCTAAACTAAGCAGATGACATCTTTGATGTATATAGTAAGCAATGCAAGGCACCATATGCATGATATTACCAACATCAGCATGCCAAGTTAGAGCGAAGACCTCATGAGGTAAATAGGAGTGGTCTTCTGCTTCTGAATCCCCCTCAGAACAGTTATGTTCCTCTTGATTACGATCTGAAATGGGTGGAGGGGGGCTGCCTTTGCACCCACCATGGAGCAACGTTTGCATGAAATTTTATTGCCACGCAAGGCTCGTCTCTTTTTCTCTACATGTTCAGTTCCATTGTGTACAATAACTGACATGCATAGGAATAAAATATAGTGAGATTATGTAAGGAGTGCATGCACAAATCCAGAGTGATGGTAGCAAACTATGGATAGACCCGAAACCAATGATAGCAGGCAGATAATAGCTTTAGTTAAAAAATACATATAATGGCTCCTTTAATGTTTGTTTGCACCCAACATGAAACTCATAGTAGACACCCGAGATTAACCAGATAGTAGACAGATAGTACTGATTGTTGCCCCAATATGTACCCCACAACCATTTAAAAACTCAAGTTTCAGCATAAGTTTGGACCTGACTCGGAGTCTAATAGGTGAACACGACGATTATAAAGTAGCATGTAATCATATTAAGCGATGCATAACGTAAGCAGACACGGAAGAGTGCGACCTCTCATGCGGAGGCGTGTAGTCTTCAAGGTCATCTACTCTGTTAATGATGGTAATGAAGTTGTCATGGCTGCCGACGGCAGGGAAGAAGATCTGAGGCGGCGAATGACAGTCTGGAGAGCGGATCCCTGCTATGGTGAACCCTTCCGTCATTAGAGCAGCTGAGCTGGGGTGGAACACAACACCGCAGGAGCAGGACAAACCACACAAGGTTTTCTTTGACACATATCTGTAACCAAAGTAATTGTGTAAGGGCTTGTTTGAATTTGAGGATTCTAACAATGCATAGATAGGAAATAGACAGACATAGGATAGGAATGCACGTGCAAAACAGAGAATTTAAAAACACATGATTTCTGCCAATCTGGGTGTTTAGTTCACAAGAATTGGAAGAACAATGGATGCAAAGAAGCATGGTGAGATTAAGTCAAACCACAAGAAAATGTATGGTTATAATGCTATTATGCTACTATCTCTTAGTCTTCTGCTTCATGAATAGGAATTTGAAAAGGAGGACAAGTGGAGATTAAAATTCCTACAGTTTTTCTTTCAAGGAGACACTAAAGGAACAAATCCTACAATTTTCCTTTGCTCCATTCCTTTGCACCAAATTCATGAAAAGTAGTACCATAGGAAACTTTCCAATTCCTATGTTTTTCTTTCACTTTTCCTTACAAGCACTGGTGATTCTAGTAGGAAGGCTTGAGCAAGGAAAAGCCTACACTAAAAAAAGTTTTTGTGCTACTTCTATTACTTTGGACCCAGGCCACTACCCTACTAGCTCAGCTCCCAGGGCCATCGACAAATGCACAACTCAAACGCGCAGAGATAAATAATGATGGCATTCAAGAGAGTCCATCACGGATTGCTAAGTTGCCTGGTACCTCATTGCTTGTCATATAATAGGATAAAATAATCGTATTTCCCGTTACTTCGTGTGCTCAGTGGACAACATATATAACATGTACAGTAAAAAAGAGATGCAACAAGTGTACAACCTCTTTCGAGAAGCCATGTCGATCTCAGCATGATTGGGTTGGCCGGTGAGGATGCTCCAGCTGACTTGGCTGTCGGAGGAGGGGAATAAGATCTTAGGCGTCTGGAGATGGAGCCAGAGGTACCGCTCCACTGTGATGGAGGGTTTCGTCATTGGAGCAGCTCCGGTTAGTTGTACGATGCCGAGGCTGAAGCAGGACAAGAGAGACAATGTTAACCTGAGTGGAATTCTAATAGCATCTCCAATAGATGACGTAAAATACATAACCACAAAGTGCTAGATGTAAAATACATCAGCCGCTCATCTCTGAACTTAACTGTCGACACTGAATTTAATAGTGGAAACAGAACTTAACTGTCGAAACTGAATTTTGCTGTCGAAACTAAATTTTACTTTCGAAACTGAACGGGCTAGAGGTGAGGCTACACGTCAGTCGACTGACTTTTTCATCTCTGGTCAGTCGATTTTGTAGTCGTTGGATACGATATCAAGGGCCTGCAGTTCATCTTCAACCTCCACCCCATGAGCCGCCAGCCACGACTAGCCAAATAGCTGCCCGCGCGCCCGCGGACGGCGGTGCGCGGCCCCGCCCGCCCCGAAAACACTCCCCACCGCTGGTCTGCCGGCGCCCCGGCCATCCCGCTAGCCCCCCCCCCCCCCCGTGCCGAGCTTTTTCTCCGGCGATACCCACACCACTGCTCCCACCTTAACCCTAAGATAGATAGTGGGGTACCTCTCCGGTGAGCCCCCCTCCCCGCTGCGGCTGGTTCTTCCTTAACTCCGGCGAACCCCCCCCCCCACCACCCCCTGAAAATCGAATGACCCAGAAGTCGATTCAGTCGACTGAAGTGTAGCTAAATCGGAGTAGCATCGCAAGCAAGAGCAAGAGTAAGATCAAGAGGAAGAGCAGACAAGGCAGGGGACTGAGAGCAAGAGCAGAGCAGCAGCGCGAGCGAGAGCTGAAGCAGCAACAACTGCTACTGATGTGGACATCGCTGCCAAGGGAACGATGCCGTGGAGGAAGTGGCCGGTGACGCCGCCGTGGATGGAGCCGTGCCGTGTCGTCTTGGGACCGAGCGCCGGCAGCACCGTGTGATCGAATCAAGAAGAAAATGTGGCGATTAGTGTACAACCTCTTTGGTGGCGCCGATTAGGCCGCAGCTTCATCCGAGGAAACAGTGGTGATGATGCTCTTCCGGTGGTGCAGGTGAAGACGATGGTGTGGGAATGGAGGTGGCGCAAAAGACAAGGGGAACATCGGGGCAGCTCCTTGGAGGTGGAGGACGGGGTGGCTGAACCGGCGGGACGACCAGATCAACGACGGATCCTCATCTGGTACGGTGGATGAGGGACGTCGAGGTGTTGCTGTGGATGATGTTGTTGGGGAAGATGCTCTGGCTAGGTTGCGGACGGAGGAGGGTGTGGGGCTTCGCGTGTTTTCCTGGCCTCGGTGTACGATTGGGTTCCCATTATAGCCCAACCGTGTAAGGGACGCAACAATCCGGGAACATAACACCGATATGACGGAAACTAGGGCGGCAAGAGTGGAACAAAACACTAGGCGAGAGGCCGAGCCTTCCACCCTTTACCAAGTATATAGATGCGTTAAGATAACATAGCAATATAATGATATCCCAACAAGCAATATAAATGTTCCAACAAGGAACGGCTCCAATCTTCACCTGCAACTAACAACGCTATAAGAAGGGCTGAGCAAGCGGTAACATAGCCAATCAACGGTTTGCTAGGACAAAGGTGGGTTAGAGGTTCAACATGGCAATTGGGAGGCTGACAAGCAAAAGGTAGGCATCGAAGCAGTGGCAAGCAAAAGAGCGAGCAAACTAGCATAGCAAAGATAGTAGTGATTTCGAGGGTATGATCATCTTGCCTGCACAGTTGTCAGAGTTGACTGGATCCTCACAAGCAAACTCAACGGGCTCCTCGGTAGCAAACTCGTCTCCCGGCTCTACCCAACAAGACAAACAAGCAACAAGGATACAATCAACCACGGGCAAGACCAAGCAATATGATGAAATGACGATATGCTATGCGGGATGCGATGCGGGATGCAAAATGCAAGATATGACAGGAAATGCATGAACCTGGCATCAACTTGGAAAACCAAGTGTGCCACTGGATAGAGGGGATGAAATCGCTTGAAAACGATATAAAGATCATTGGAATCGGAGCTACGGTTTGGAAATGGCAAGCGTTTTAAGATATGACACCGGTCTGCGATTTACAGCAAGTAGGCATCTAAATGCAACGAAATGAACATGCTACAGCCACCAAACATGAAAACAAAATACATGGCAGTGATGTACACAAGATGGTTGACAAAACACTAGCACTGAGCCATAGGCAAATTCATCCATTAAGAGGTTCAAACAAACATGGCTAAAACGCAAATGCAAAACAGATTTCAGACTTAGTGAAATTAACACTAGTCTGAAATTTCAGATCACGATGCTCTCTTCGGAGCAGCAAAACAACATGATAGAAAACCTGAACATGACAAGTAAGAACATGGCATGGAGCTACTCAACAAGCTTAATAAAACACCCAAAGTGACCTGGGGCCAAAAGGGTTCACAAAATACTCTACCGAGCTCACGAACATCGCTCGAACACAATCAGTTTTCAGACTTAGTGAAAACTGAGACATGCTGAAATTTAACTCACGAAGGCATGTAAACGAGCTCGATGCACTCACTACGGTGCAAGTCATGGCAAGGAAAGCATATAACCAGCAAGAAGGCACAAAGTGCTAGCTACACATGGCAAGAACGAAGGCATAGCATGCATGGATCACTAACGGTAGCATCGGCGAAATCGCAAACAAGTTGACGATCTGCCCAGATTAACAACGAAGCAAAAGTTGAGCTCGATTGAGTCAACCTAGAGCACTCCAAAAATGCCAACAAAGACATGGATGGATAGAGCATAACTTAGACATCAAAACTCCCTTACTGATCATCCTCAAAAGAGGCACGGATCACTAGGAAACAAGCTGGACATATCGCATCATGAACTAAAATATCCCAGACTTAGTGAAAATCACTAAGTCCCTGAAATCTGCATTCTCAGGTACCCTACTTCGCAAGCTTGCACAAGACAACACACACATCCTAAAAATGCATGGGTGGCACCTCTGGAAAGAAGACAAAATGCTTCACAATACATCCCAAAGGGGCACAGGCATATCATGCACGAATTAAATATAGCGAAAATGACAAAAGTGCATGATGAACTAACGGATCTGCAATTTAACTCACGAAGCCTCCTTCTAACAGCATTTTGGGTATCAAGATGACCTCAAATGCAAATGATGCAATGGAATGAAATGATGTACATGTCGAGGCGAAGATTTTGATATATCATACGCCCAAAGCGGAGCTACGGTTGCGGAGATACAAGCAGTCAAAGGTAGCACGAAAATTAGGGTTTCGGGGGAGAGAAGTCAACCTAGATCTAGATCCAGCCGCACTGTAGCAGTGGCGCGACTCCCGAGGTTCGCCGGCCCGATCTGGAGCTCGCCGGCGTCGGACTTGGCGCGGAGGAGGGGCTCGCCGGCCGGGAGGGAGAGGGCGGCGGGGCCGGTGAGGAGGCGGGCGGCGCGGACGGCGGCGGGGTCGGCCGGCGTCGGGGATGGCGCGGACGGCGCGGCGGGGCGCTGCCGGACCGGGGAGGCGGCCCGCGGCGGCGCCGGTCACCGGCGTCGGGGAAGGAGGCGGCGCAGGCGTCGGGGACGGGCGCGGGGAGCGGCGGCGCGGAGCCGGGCCGCGGGGGCCGGCCTCGGGCTCCCGGGCCTCGGCGGCGGCGATGTGGGCCTCGGCCACGTGGCGGCGCGGGACTCGCTGCGGCGGCGGGGCGGACGTTGTCCGGTCGGATCCGGACACGTCCGTCGGTGGCGGGGTTGATCTGTTTTTTTTTTTAGGGTTTCGGGGGAGAGGGAGAGATCCGAAAACGGAGGGGTGTATATATAGGCATAGAGGGAGCTAGGAGAGTCCAAATGAGGTGCGGTTTTCGCCCACACGATCGTGATCGAACGCTCTATGACATGGAGCAGAGTTTGGTGGGTTTTGGGCCAAATTTGGGGGGTGTTGGGCTGCAACACACACGAGGCCTTTTCGGTCCCTCGGTTAACCGTTGGAGTATCAAACGAAGTCCAAATGACCCGAAACTTGACAGGCGGTCTACCGGTAGTAAACCAAGGCCGCTTGACAAGTCTCGGTCCAATCCAGAAATGTTTAATCCCCACACGAGAAAGAAAGGTAGAAATGACCACCGGAGGAGAACGAAACGCCGGAATGCAAAACGGACAACGGGGAAAATGCTCGAATGCATGAGATGAACATGTATGCAAATGCAATGCACGTGATGACCTGATATGAGATGCATGAAAACGAAAACAACACACACGAAGACAAAGACCCAACCCGAGAAATAAATATAACTTAGCGCCGGAGACGGCAAGAGTTGGATACAAATATGGAAAGTTACATCTGGGGCGTTACAACACTCCACCACTACGAAAAGATCTCGTCCCGAGATCTAGGACTGAAAGAACTCCGGGTACTCAGAACGAAGGTGATCCTCGCGTTCCCAGGTAGCTTCACGATCGGAATGGTGTGACCACTTGACTTTGAGAAATTTGATTGACTTGTTGCGAGTCTTGCGTTCGGTCTCTTCGAGAATAGCAACTGGGTGCTCACGATAGGAGAGATCTTCTTGGAGCTCAATGTCCTCGAAGTTGACGGTGCGGTCAGGAGTCTTGAAACACTTTCGAAGCTGAGAGACATGGAACACATCATGAACATTTGCAAAGTTTGAAGGAAGCTCGAGTTGGTAGGCGAGGTCGCCTCTCTTACTGACAATCTTGAAAGGTCCCACGTATCTAGGGGCAAGCTTCCCTTTAATACCGAAGCGACGAGTACCTTTCATGGGAGAGACGCGGAGGTAAACATGATCTCCAATCTCGAAAACCAGATCACGATGCTTACTATCATAGTAGCACTTCTGGCGGGACTGGGCTGCTTTGAGGTTATCACGAATGACTTTGCACATATTTTCTGCTTCTATGATTAAGTCATTACCCAGCAGCTGACGTTCACCGGTTTCGGACCAGTTGAGAGGGGTACGGCACTTCCTGCCATACAGAATTTCAAAGGGGGCCTTGCCCGAACTTGCTTGAAAGCTGTTGTTGTATGAGAATTCAGCATAAGGAAGACAATCCTCCCACTTCATGCCGAAGGAGATCACACAAGCCCTGAGCATATCTTCAAGAATCTGATTGACACGCTCGACTTGACCGCTTGTTTGAGGATGGAACGCTGTGCTGAAGCGGATGTTGGTGCCCATAGCCTTCTGAAAAGAATCCCAAAACTTGGAGGTAAAGATGCTGCCACGGTCTGAAGATATCACTTGAGGAATACCGTGCAGAGAGACAATGCGAGAGGTATAGAGTTCCGCCAATTGAGCTGCAGTGATTGACTCTTTGATAGGGAGAAAATGAGCCACCTTGGTGAGCTTGTCGATGACGACAAATATAGCATCATTGCCACGCTTGGACTTTGGAAACCCAGTGACGAAGTCCATTTCAATGTGGTCAAACTTCCATTCTGGAATGGCAAGAGGTTGGAGGAGACCAGCTGGCCTTTGGTGTTCTGCCTTCACTCTTCTGCAGACATCACATTCGTTCACGAATTGAGCGATCTCGCGCTTCATTCGAGTCCACCAATAAGCTTGCTTGAGGTCCTGATACATCTTCGTACTACCAGGGTGGATGGAGAGGAGAGAGTTGTGAGCCTCGTTCATGATCACCTTACGGAGTTCACCTTTGGGCACAACAATTCGATCCTCGAAGAAGAGAGTGTCCTTGTCATCAAGTCGGTAGCACTTGTACTTGGACTGACTCTTTGCAATACCAATCTTCACCTTCTTCACCATAGCATCAAGAAGTTGGGCTTGGCGAATCTGGTCTTCTAAGGTAGGAGAGACTTGAAGGTTGGCGAGGAAACCTTGAGGAACAACTTGCAGATTAAGTTTGCGGAAAGCTTCACAAAGCTCGGGTTGATAAGGCTTGAGAATCAGACTGTTGCAATATGCTTTCCTGCTCAAAGCGTCAGCAATCACATTGGCCTTGCCTGGAGTATACTCGATACTCGGATTGTACTCTTGAATCATTTCGACCCATCGAGTCTGCCTGAGGTTGAGATTAGGCTGAGTGAAGATGTACTTGAGACTCTTGTGATCAGTGAAAATATCCACTTTCCTTCCCAATAGAAGATGTCTCCAAGTCAACAAAGCGTGTACAACTGCCGCCAATTCGAGATCATGAGTGGGGTAGTTCTTCTCATTAGGTTTCAACTGGCGAGAGGTATAAGCAACAACTTTCTTCTCTTGCATCAGTACAGCACCGAGACCTTGGAGAGAGGCGTCACAAAAGACCTCGTACGGCTTGGTTTCATCAGGTGGAGTCAGAACTGGAGCAGTGATCAATTTCTCTTTCAAAGTGTTGAAAGCAATATCACACTCCGGAGACCAAACGTACTTGATGTGCTTCTGAAGAAGATTCGAGAGAGGCTTGGTGATCTTAGAAAAGTTTTCAACGAATCTTCTGCAATAGCTTGCGAGACCGAGGAAACTGCGGAGTTGCTTTACGTTCTGAGGAGGTTCCCAATTCACAATTGCAGACACCTTCTCAGGATTCACGGAAATGCCCTTGGCGGAGATGATATGACCAAGATACAGAACCTCATCGAGCCAAAATTCACACTTGGAGAACTTGGCGTAGAACTGATGTTCTCTGAGCTTGTCAAGAACCAAACGCAAGTGCTTGGCATGATCTTTCTTGTTCTTCGAGAAAACCAGAATGTCGTCGAGATAGACCAGAACGAATTCATTGGTGTAGGGGTTGAAGATGAAGTTCATCATGCGAGAGAACGTCGGAGGAGCGTTGGCGAGGCCAAAAGACATGACGGTGTATTCATATGAACCAAAGCTTGTTCTGAACGCCGTCTTGGGAATATCTTGCTCACGAATACGAATCTGATGATAACCCATACGGAGATCGAGCTTGGAGAATACTTGAGCACCCTTGAGTTGTTCGAACAGCTCATTTATGTTGGGAAGTGGGTATTTGTTCTTGATGGTCTTCTTGTTTACTGGACGGTAATCAACACAAAGTCGACTCGTTCCATCCTTCTTCTTCACAAAAAGAACACCACAACCCCACGGAGAAGTACTAGACCGAATGAGACCCAATCTTTCTTGCTCATCGAGTTGTTTCTTCAGCTCCTTCAACTCTTCTGGGCCGAGCTTGTAAGGGCGTTTGCACACAGGTTCCGTACCGGGCTCAAGTTCAATAACAAATTCAACCGGCCGGTGTGGAGGCATTCCTGGGAGCTCTTCTGGAAAGACGTCTTGATATTCGCAAACGACAGGAATTTGCGAAATAGCATCCAATTCACCCTTCTCATTGAGAGAAAACAACCGGATGGAATTATCTCGAGCGGCAAAGACAATGACATCCTCAGACGAATGAGTCAGTTGAATCTGCCTGGCTGCTCAATCAAGCTGAGCTTTATGCTTAGAGAGCCAGTCCATCCCGAGAATAAGATCGATATCGGAATTACCAAGAACCATAGGAGAAGCAAGAAACTTGAAATCGCCCATCGAGATAGCGACATCTGGCACCTCCAGACTTGCGCTCAAACGTTTGCCAGGAGAAATGATATCCATATGTTTACCCAAATGAGAAGAAATGAACTCATGCTTGGTAAAAAATGGCTTTGACATGAAACAATGCGATGCACCCGTGTCAAAAAGAACTTTTGCAGGAATATCATTAATAGGAAGGTTACCAATAATGACATCTGAAGAATCCTCAGCCTGAGCTGCATTCAGCATATTGACCTTGGCGTGCTTGGGATTGTGCTTGACCACAGCTGTACTTGCCGATCTGACAGGAGGAGGAGGAGGAAGACGCCTCTGGTTGGTACACTTGTTGGCATAGTGACCCTTCTGTTGGCACTTGTTGCACGTGACCTCTGAAAGCGGACGGTGATACGGAGCACTCGGTCTTGGAGCTTGAGACGAAGCCTTGTTCTGAAAGCCTGGGTTGGGTGGGTGGGAGAAACCACTGCCACCTTTGCTCTTCTGCTGATACGGCTGACGGAACGGAGGAGGAGGAAGCCAATACTTCTGCTGCTTGACCACTTGAGTAGAGGAAGACGGAGTAACATCTCTGGCACGCTTCCTGGAAGCATCACATCTCATCTGAGCAGCCTCTTGCTTCAGTGCCATGTTGTAGAACTCATCGTATCTCAACGGCTCAAAGAGGACAAGAGCGAGCTGAATTTCCTCACGAAGACCACCCCTGAACTGATAGATCATGCTCTTCTCGTCAGGAACATCCTGCTTGGCAAAACGAGCGAGCTTCTGGAACAACTTGTTGTAGTCATAGACAGACAAAGAGCCTTGCTTCAGATTGCGGAATTCCTGACGCTTACTCTCAACCACACTTTGAGGGATGTGATGAGCGCGGAAATCTTGACGGAAATCGTCCCAAGTGATAACACGTCCACCTCTGGAATCCTTGTACTGCTGGAACCACTCTGCAGCCTGATCTTTGAGCTGGAAAGAAGCGAACTTGACGAAATCTTCAGGCCTGACGTTGCTGCATTCAAAATGCTTGCCCAGATCCACTAGCCAATCGTCAGCGTCGGTAGCCTCAACACAACCGCTGAACGTCTTTGGGCCATTAGCAAGGAACTGGTTCAGAGTAGCAAAGTGGTGCTGATTATGGCCTTGATTCCCTTGACTGCCTTGAGTGCGCTCTTGGAGGATTTGCATGATCAACTGTGTGTTTGCATTAGTAGCGGCCATCACAGCTTGCCATGCTTCCGGAGGAGGCGGAGGTGGAGGCGGATTAGGATTCGGAGTCGTGCGCGTTGGAGGAGCCATCCTGAACAGGTTGACCACCATTAGCACATAGATAGACAACAATACAGAAGCTGAATCCAACGGAATGAAAATTGCAACATATAGTCTTCACATCCGAACAAAATGAACGAATGCATTCCTCTTCAAATGATCACATATCCATAAATTGCGAAGCCACGAAGAATTAAGGTAGAGAAATAAATCAATAAGGTACGGATCAAGAACGAATAATCGGTAAGAAATCCCAATCTCAAACCAATATCCGTGGAAGAAGAACTAGAGCTACTAGATTTCCCACCTATGAAACTCCCGAACCTTTCCGGTTATGCAATCAGGTGTTGGGGATACAGGGGAAGCACAATATCTCATCCAAACTAGCAAATCCTACATCCAGCTGTATCCATCCTTCAACACATAACCAGGAAAACTTCGGAAACCATCTACCTCAACCTTCGAAAAGCATCCGTTATACAAGTTATGGCGATACTCCCGAACTCCCGCCCCAGTACTGGGTGGCGTCGAGGTTATCTCACCAACGAACTGCATAAAAGAGATTTTCGATGTCGGCGAACATATCTCAAGTATACCAGAATTGCAACGATGAAATTGTGACGACAACACCTCGGAGCTCAACTCCCCGGGACACTGCCACAACCCCTAAAGACAGGAGGCACCAAGAACAATGTTCTCGTCACAAAACCATCGGAACAAAACCAAGATACTCGCGTGATCCTAAAAAAATTTTTAGTGAAATTTGAGAAGAGAAGAGTCAAAACTCTACGCCAGGATGCCTTACCAGAGCGATGAGGAGACTGGGAAGTAAAAGAATTCCTAAGCTCTCCGATATATAATTCCTAAGGACTCAAAACATTTTTCTAGACACAACTCGGCTGCTAAAAACGATCAAGCAATGGGGCTCCTAAGGTCGGGGAAGGCTCTGATTACCAACTTATAACGCCCTCGATGCGGCTATAGCTCCCACGTGTCGAGGCACGACTTAGAGGCATAACCGCATTGAAAGCAATGTCGCAAGTCAGGCAATCATTACAACATCCCATGTAGTACATAATAAAAGGGGGAGATAACATAGTTGGCTTACACTCGCCACGTCACATCAGAGTACATAAATAACATCCATCAAACAAACACTCATGGCCCGACTACGGCGCCAAAATAGAAAAGACCCCCAACATGCGACAAGGTCCTGAATCGATAAGCCCAACTAGGCACCACTACTGATCATCCGGAAAAGATACGTAGTATCGCTGAGAGTCCTCGTCGAACTCCCACCTGAGCTCGTAATCGTCAACTGGAGCAGAATCGCCTGGACCTGCATCTGGAGTTGTAGTATCTGTGAGCCACAGGGACTCAGCAATCTCACACCCACGCGATCAAAACTATTTAAGCTCATAGGAATGGATAAGGCCAATATGTGTGGAGCTGCAGCAAGCGACTAGCATATGTGGTGGCTAACTTATACGCAAAAGAGAGCGAGAAGAGAAGGCGAAGCTCGAGCGAGAAGCTAAAGGAACATCCTGCGCAAGCATAACTCCAACACCGTGTCCACTTCCCGGACTTCGCCGAGAAGGGGCCATCACGGTAACACACACGGTTGATTCATTTTAATTAAGTTTAATTAAAGTTATCTACAACCGGACATTAACAAATTCCCATCTGCCCATAACCGCGGGCACGGCTTTCGAAAGATCAATCCCTGCAGGGGGGTCCCAACTTAGCCCATAACAAGCTCTCACGGTCAACGAAGGAATAGACCTCCACCCAAGACACACCGATCAGACTCGGTATCTCGGTACAACAAGATGATTCGGCAGGTTAAAACAAGTCCAGCAACACCGCCCGAATGTGCCGACAAATCCTGATAGGAGCTGCACATATCTCTTTCTCAGGGCACGCTCGGATAGGTCAAGCTACGAGTAAAACCAAACCTCAAGTTTCCCCGAGGTGGCCCCGCAGGCTGCCTGGTTCAGACCAACACTCAGAGGAGCACTGGCCCGGGGGGGGGGTTAAAATAAGATGACCCTCGGGCTCCGGAAACCCAAGGGAAAAAGAGGCTAGGTGACAAATGGTAAAACCAATGTTGGGCATTGCTGGAAAAGCTTTAATCAAGACGAACTATCAAGGGGTTCCCATTATAGCCCAACCGTGTAAGGGACGCAACAATCCGGGAACATAACACCGATATGACGGAAACTAGGGCGGCAAGAGTGGAACAAAACACTAGGCGAGAGGCCGAGCCTTCCACCCTTTACCAAGTATATAGATGCGTTAAGATAACATAGCAATATAATGATATCCCAACAAGCAATATAAATGTTCCAACAAGGAACGGCTCCAATCTTCACCTGCAACTAACAACGCTATAAGAAGGGCTGAGCAAGCGGTAACATAGCCAATCAACGGTTTGCTAGGACAAAGGTGGGTTAGAGGTTCAACATGGCAATTGGGAGGCTGACAAGCAAAAGGTAGGCATCGAAGCAGTGGCAAGCAAAAGAGCGAGCAAACTAGCATAGCAAAGATAGTAGTGATTTCGAGGGTATGATCATCTTGCCTGCACAGTTGTCAGAGTTGACTGGATCCTCACAAGCAAACTCAACGGGCTCCTCGGTAGCAAACTCGTCTCCCGGCTCTACCCAACAAGACAAACAAGCAACAAGGATACAATCAACCACGGGCAAGACCAAGCAATATGATGAAATGACGATATGCTATGCGGGATGCGATGCGGGATGCAAAATGCAAGATATGACAGGAAATGCATGAACCTGGCATCAACTTGGAAAACCAAGTGTGCCACTGGATAGAGGGGATGAAATCGCTTGAAAACGATATAAAGATCATAGGAATCGGAGCTACGGTTTGGAAATGGCAAGCGTTTTAAGATATGACACCGGTCTGCGATTTACAGCAAGTAGGCATCTAAATGCAACGAAATGAACATGCTACAGCCACCAAACATGAAAACAAAATACATGGCAGTGATGTACACAAGATGGTTGACAAAACACTAGCACTGAGCCATAGGCAAATTCATCCATTAAGAGGTTCAAACAAACATGGCTAAAACGCAAATGCAAAACAGATTTCAGACTTAGTGAAATTAACACTAGTCTGAAATTTCAGATCACGATGCTCTCTTCGGAGCAGCAAAACAACATGATAGAAAACCTGAACATGACAAGTAAGAACATGGCATGGAGCTACTCAACAAGCTTAATAAAACACCCAAAGTGACCTGGGGCCAAAAGGGTTCACAAAATACTCTACCGAGCTCACGAACATCGCTCGAACACAATCAGTTTTCAGACTTTGTGAAAACTGAGACATGCTGAAATTTAACTCACGAAGGCATGTAAACGAGCTCGATGCACTCACTACGGTGCAAGTCATGGCAAGGAAAGCATATAACCAGCAAGAAGGCACAAAGTGCTAGCTACACATGGCAAGAACGAAGGCATAGCATGCATGGATCACTAACGGTAGCATCGGCGAAATCGCAAACAAGTTGACGATCTGCCCAGATTAACAACGAAGCAAAAGTTGAGCTCGATTGAGTCAACCTAGAGCACTCCACAAATGCCAACAAAGACATGGATGGATAGAGCATAACTTAGATATCAAAACTCCCTTACTGATCATCCTCAAAAGAGGCACGGATCACTAGAAACAAGCTGGACATATCGCATCATGAACTAAAATATCCCAGACTTAGTGAAAATCACTAAGTCCCTGAAATCTGCATTCTCAGGTACCCTACTTCGCAAGCTTGCACAAGACAACACACACATCCTAAAAATGCATGGGTGGCACCTCTGGAAAGAAGACAAAATGCTTCACAATACATCCCAAAGGGGCACAGGCATATCATGCACGAATTAAATATAGCGAAAATGACAAAAGTGCATGATGAACTAACGGATCTGCAATTTAACTCACGAAGCCTCCTTCTAACAGCATTTTGGGTATCAAGATGACCTCAAATGCAAATGATGCAATGGAATGAAATGATGTACATGTCGAGGTGAAGATTTTGATATATCATACGCCCAAAACGGAGCTACGGTTGCGGAGATACAAGCAGTCAAATATAGCACGAAAATTAGGGTTTCGGGGGAGAGAAGTCAACCTAGATCTAGATCCAGCCGCACTGTAGCAGTGGCGCGACTCCCGAGGTTCGCCGGCCCGATCTGGAGCTCGCCGGCGTCGGACTTGGCGCGGAGGAGGGGCTCGCCGGCTGGGAGGGAGAGGGCGGCGGGGCCGGTGAGGAGGCGGGCGGCGCGGACGGCGGCGGGGTCGGCCGGCGTCGGGGATGGCGCGGACGGCGCGGCGGGGCGCTGCCGGACCGGGGAGGCGGCCCGCGGCGGCGCCGGTCACCGGCGTCGGGGAAGGAGGCGGCGCAGGCGTCGGGGACGGGCGCGGGGAGCGGCGGCGCGGAGCCGGGCCGCGGGGGCCGGCCTCGGGCTCCCGGGCCTCGGCGGCGGCGATGTGGGCCTCGGCCACGTGGCGGCGCGGGACTCGCTGCGGCGGCGGGGCGGACGTTGTCCGGTCGGATCCGGACACGTCCGTCGGTGGCGGGGTTGATCTGTTTTTTTTTTTAGGGTTTCGGGGGAGAGGGAGAGATCCGAAAACGGAGGGGTGTATATATAGGCATAGAGGGAGCTAGGAGAGTCCAAATGAGGTGCGGTTTTCGCCCACACGATCGTGATCGAACGCTCTATGACATGGAGCAGAGTTTGGTGGGTTTTGGGCCAAATTTGGGGGGTGTTGGGCTGCAACACACACGAGGCCTTTTCGGTCCCTCGGTTAACCGTTGGAGTATCAAACGAAGTCCAAATGACCCGAAACTTGACAGGCGGTCTACCGGTAGTAAACCAAGGCCGCTTGACAAGTCTCGGTCCAATCCGGAAATGTTTAATCCCCACACGAGAAAGAAAGGTAGAAATGACCACCGGAGGAGAACGAAACGCCGGAATGCAAAACGGACAACGGGGAAAATGCTCGAATGCATGAGATGAACATGTATGCAAATGCAATGCACGTGATGACCTGATATGAGATGCATGAAAACGAAAACAACACACACGAAGACAAAGACCCAACCCGAGAAATAAATATAACTTAGCGCCGGAGACGGCAAGAGTTGGATACAAATATGGAAAGTTACATCTGGGGCGTTACACCTGATCGGCATATCATTATCGTGCAACTTTTTAACTGTGCTACCTGGTCCTTCTTCCCGGAGCAAAGTTTTTGACGGTGAACTAAGCTTACGTCGATCTTCCTCGTCATATCATTTTTCCTTGAACAACAAGCTTGATTTCAAGTTTGTGTCATACCCGTGGTTCGAATAACCTTTCGCTTCATCATTCCTTTGACTTGATGTCATCGCCAATCAATTACATCTTCATGAAATCTCTGGACAAATGTGTCATGATCATTATCAACTTTCTGATGCTCTTTCAGGTTAACAATTGAATTCATGATGAGAAATACCATCCTTGCCCCTCGATGATTTGTGTTATCATCGACAACATTTTTGCCTCCCCCAACACGAATTTGTTCATTTAAATTTTGGACATACATCCTTTTTGACACATCGATAGATTTTTTGTTGAAACCATCGGCCACCTCCTCATCTTCCCTCATAAAATTGCATGATGTGTTCAAGTAATTCCCGGTGGATCCTTTGTGTTCCCAAGATCCGGCCTTTACCTGATGACCATGGCAATGCTATCCAAAAGTATGGTTGTGTTACTCCAAACATCATTAAGAACAGTGGAGGCGCAATGCTAAATGTTTCTTGATCAATTATCCAAACACCGCTGTATGGGTAAACATCATGATTCTCCTTGCCCCATTAACTAAATGGATAAGTACTTGATGTCCTATCATGTGTATCATGCTCTGTTTTCTTTCTTTCTTGGGAAGCATATGCTCTAATACTTTTGTATACGCACCCCCCCTTTTCCTTTCCATTGGTCTGGTTAAACTAATAACCACATTTTTTCCTTTCCATTGTTTGGTTTAACCTGTCTTGATGTCTATATGATCTAAACAGTAATATGCTCCTCCTTATGTAAACACCTCGGTGTACAATTCTGTCAGTAAGACCTTGTTACTATAGTTGATGGCATTCCGGTAGCCACCGATGGACGAGAACTTTGCCTAATGATCCGCCTCGTTCAACAAGAAGGAAAGTAGTTCTCTCCGTCCCACGCCCTTGATACCAATGTTGTTGGCGACATAACTGACAGTCTATCATCTGACATGCCTTGCTATCGGCCCCCTTTCTACTTTTAACCCACATGGTGGGCCCATAACCCACAGTTCCACACGATCGAAACCTGACTCTCCTGTATATCTTCGATTCCAAAATATTCTTGCATTTGGCTTCATATCATGTCACGAGCCACCTTCCGAGAGATGATCTATTCCCGATGCTCTGAACCCCTTTCTCTCACTCTGTCCAGGTATCAATTGTTTGTTCATTCGGTGGAAACTTCCTATTGTACCTTCATACTTTGCTCTCGATGTTTTATTAAGTTTCAACTCGAGAGATACCTCTACCTCATTTCCTGGATTGTTCACCAGACAATTAACCCTATATGGGTCAGTTCTCCCGAAGTTACTCTTTACTTCACCACTTAAATCTCAGGACGAGATTTCTTGTAGTGGAGGAGATTTGTAACACCCCCAGTATCATGCTACAGTAATCACCTGTTAATGGTGCCATGTCATCAGGTTACTGTTGATAATTTTTCACTTGATCCAAATCACCATTCAAATTCAAATCCAATATAAAGTCAAAAATTCTTTTTGTCAGACATGAAACCTAAAAAGTTCACCCTATGGCAAATAATCCCTAGATAGTTATCATGTTGAAGCCAACATTTTTGAAATTCCCAAATTGCCCCTAGGCATTTATTATCTAGTCCAACAGTATTTAAGATGTCCTTTTCATTTTGTAAAAATGCTTGGACAACTCCTGATGGCCCCAAACTCTTTGTGGCAGTGACAAATACTAGAAAGAATTTAAGTGGCCAGTCCCACATTTTTTTCAAAGTATTTTGGTAGCCCAAAATATTCCCTAGATGTCTCTGAATTTTTGAATATAAAAGAGAAATCAAAAAAAAGGAAAAAGCCCCCCCCCCCCGCCTCAACTGGGCCGTTTGGCCTAGCTGGCCACCGCGCCCCCCTGGGCCTCAGCCCACCTGGCCGACCCAGGCCACCCAGCTCCCCGCATCGCTCTTCCCTCCCCCTGTTCGACCGACCGAGGGCGCGCGCCCGTGCGTCGCCGCCGAACCACCTCACTGTCGACGAGGGTGGGGATAAGAATGCCCGCTCGACGCCTCGGATCCTCCCCCTCACCTACCGCCACTCGCCCACTCACCCTTGCGCTCCTTCTCCGCCTCCCGACTCAGATCCCCTTCCCCCACGGGCTGCTGCTTCTCCTCTCCGCCATGGCCGCGCCACCGTGAAGCCCGCGGCCACCGTCGCCCGTCCGCTGCTCCGACAAGTCCGGGAGCTCCGTCATGGTCCGCCTCTTCTTCCTCCACACTGGATCGGGACCGGGAGCGCCACCGTCGTTGCCTTCTTCATCTTCCTCATCTACGGCCACCGCACGACCACGCCGTCGATCTGCTCGACCGGTTCTTCCCCGAGCCCACTTGTGCACACCTGCAGGGACCGGTGAGCAGCCGCTTCAACCCCCCTCTCCCTTGTCTTCCCCGTGCACCGTAGTTAGCTTCCACGCGTGCTCGAGCTCCGGCCACCGTCGTTAGACTTCGCAGCCGACGCTGCGGGCCGTTTCAACGGCCACCGTTGCTGCCGTTCGACACGGTGTGATGCCCGCGTTCGAATGCACCTGTTTCCGCACCGAAAGAGCCCCCACAGCTCACTTCTCCTTGCACCATCGATCGCCACTGCCGCCTTGCTCGTCGCCGGCGATGCGCCGGCCGCCCCCGAGCCCTCCCATCAGCACCGTTGGATGCGCGGCTCGACGCTCGCTCAAATGAGCCTACACACGGGCCGAGCGACCCCTTGTAGCCGATTTCCGGCCGTTCCCGAGTGCGCAGCCGTTGAATATGGTCGCCGGAGACAACTCCGGCGCCGTTTCCGGCGTTGCCGACGTGGCCGACATGGGGCCACCCCCAGGGTCGCTGCCAGCGGGCCCTATGGCCCCCAGTTGACCGGGTTGACCCAGTCAACTACTAACTGGGCAGCCCAGTACCAGTGACGTGTAGGCCCCACCACATAATTAAGCTAATTAAAATGGTTTTATAATTAAAAGTAATTAGTTTAGCTAATTAGTCACTGACATGTGGGGCCCAACTGCTAATTAACACCCTGTTAATTTAAAATAACCCACTGTTAGCCCTTTGTCTATGACTTGTGGGACCCGTTGGTCAGTTTGACCTGGTCAGCGAGTCTGTTGACAGCTGACGTCTTCAGCACGTCATGCTGACATCATTTTATCTTTTCCATTAATTTAAATAAATCCAGAAAATGGTTTAATCTTTGAAAATTCATAGAAAATAAACCGTAACTCGGATGAAAATATTTTCTACATGAAAGTTGCTTAGAAAAACATGACGAATCCGGATACGTGGTCCGTTTACCTTTCAGATACCTCTAACTGTTTGAACATGGAACATTCCCCCTCTGGTCATCTGTCCGGAGCATTTCAGGAGTTTCAAGTTATGCAAATTCTTTTCATCCATCCGGAGCATTTCAGGAGTTTCTTTCTCTCTCGATCATCCGGAGGCCATCTTTTCGGAAGATTTCTTTGTTCTAAGTTTTCAGATTCGTTCTCCAATTATTCTATATCTGTGCCCTTTCGTTCGTCTCAATATTCTTCTGGTGCTTCGTTCAAGTATTCTTCAATCAGTTCGCGATCTCTTCGTTCTTTTGCATATAAATTCCCGTCAAGTATCTTTATTCGTTTTCCAATTCTTCCCCGTGAATTGTGCCTTTGCTACTCTAATTTTCAATTCTTACGGTGGTTCGTTCAAGATTTCTCTTCCTTCGTCATCGTATCAATTCATTCATTCTTTTGTTGTTTCAATCCCACCGGTGGTCCCATCAATACCTTCTCAAGTTTTGCGCCATATTCCCCTTAATCATTTTTCAACAAGAATAAGTAGTATGCAAAATCCATTGCTTGTCATCAATTTAATTTGATGAAGGATAAGCATACAATAAATCTTATTCTTATTTCATCCAAGTGAGTAATCCCTTCCTTCGGAGTTTGTTCTTGATGAATAAATTCTAGTTCCAAGTGTTTTCATCTTTTCTTTTCCGTAGTTCAAATTTCCTCGGCCATCTCATCGGAACCTCCATCTAAATCACCGCAAGGCTTTAATCTTATTCTTTCATCCTTCATTCTATCTCATTGTCCTTTTGTTTACAGGAGTTCTTCATGGTGGTTCTTCATGATTTAATTCATTCTTTCAAGAGTTCATCAAGATTCTTGTTGGAGGAGTTCAAGTATCTTTTCTTCTCACGTCTCGAAGTGCAATTAATTCTCCATTTTCTTTTGAAATGGAGTTTGGCATTTCTTCTTTCTTCCCAGTTATTTAATCTTTTCTGCTCGTGGCCGGTTGTCACCTCAAATTATTGAGATATTATCAATAAGACCACAACAAGCTTATTCTTTTTGTTGTTGATTTTCTTAACAACTCCATTTAAACCTTCCTTCTAAAGATGATTTCAATTCCATTCGTGGCACAAGTTGTCATTTTTCTTCTCCGTTCTTTTCATTCAATTCTTACGGAGGCATTGCATTGTTCATCTTGCCAAGTGCCATCTCATTGGGTGAAGATCGTGTTTTATTCCTCCATGTTTCAGCCGGAGTGCTGCCTAAATCCTTCCAGCCTTTTTCATTTCTTATCTCGTTCTAACCGGAGTGGTTTCAGAGTCTATCTGATTCCGTGAGCTTTCGATTCTCGTCATTCTTGTCGTTCCTCTCTACTTCTCGAGTGCTCTCAATTATTTGCTTCTTCATTTGAGTTCTTGTTTCACCTCATCCCTTTTCCCTTCCGCCTCGTTCCTAAGATCTCGGGACAAGATCTCTTGTTAGTGGAGGAGAGTTGTAACGCCCCGGATCTGATGCGCCAGGTGTCCGCCAGTTATTCGCCGTCATTGCCTGTCATTTGCTTGCGTGTTGCATTTTATCATGTCATCATGTGCATCTGATTTTGAATTCGTGTTCGTCTCATGCATCTGAGCATTTTCCCCGTTGTCCGTTTTGCAATCCGACACTCCTATGTCTCCCAGCGCCCCCCTTTTACCTCTTTTCATATGCAGGTGTTAAACATTCTCGGAATGGCCCGTGATTTGCCAAGCGGCCTTGGTATACCACCGGTAGACCACCTGTCAAGTTTCGTGCCATTTGGAGTCCGTTTGATACTCCAACGGTTAACCGGGGAACCGTAAAGGCCTCTTTTCTCTTGCATCCAAACACCCCTCCAAAGTGGCCCAAAACCCATCCTAACCCTCTCCATGCCCTCGGTCATTCGATCACGATCGTGTGGGCGAAAACCGCACCTCATTTGGACTCTCCTAGCTCCCTCTACCTATAAATAGGTGCCCCTCCCCGAATTTTCGCGCAGTCCAACCCTAGCTTCTTCCTCCTCCCACAACCGGACACGTCCGAACCCCGCCGGACATGTCCGTGCCGCCGCCCCGCCGAGTCAGCATCCGCCACGTGTCCTCCGCCGCCGTCCTCGCGCCGCCGGCCCGCGTAGCCCATCCGGGGCCCGTGCGGGCCCAGATCCGCCGCCGCCCAGCGGGTCCGCGCGCCGCCGCCGCGGCCCTGCGCCGGTGCCGTCACCGCCTCGCCCACGTGCCCGTCCGCCCGGCCGTGCCCGCGCCTCCCAGCCGGCGCCGCCCCGCTCCCCCGCCGCTCGGAGCTCGCCCGCGCGTGCCTCCTGAGGCCGCCGCGGCTTCCACGCGCCCGTCCCCGCCGGCCGCCCCTCGGCCCCGCCGCCGGAGCGCGCCTCCGCGCCGGCCGCCGCCCCCGCCGCCGTCAGACCTTCCCGTCACCGTCGTTCTCCCGCTCCGCCCTTTGCCCCCTCGGCTTCCATGCCAGGGCACCGCCAGGAGCTCGCCGGCCTCCTTTGCCGCTCCTCCCCGCTGCCCCTCGTCGTCTCCGGCAAGCCCCGTTGCCGGAGCCGCCGTCCTCGACCTCGCCGGAGTTACTCCGGTCACATCCGGGGGAGTGGGACGAGATCCACCACTCGAACCAAACGCGCCTCCGCTGTCCCGATCCGCTCCGCCCCGGATCCCTCCGTCCCGCGTTGACTTTTGACTTTCGCGGAGGGAAAAATCCACCAAGTCCCAACATCTGTGATATTTTCTTGCCCTGTTTGACATGCCGTAACTTGTTGCGTACTGCTCCATTTCGTGCGTGTAACATATCAAATTGTTCATCATGAGATGCTCTCCATTTCATTCCATAGTGTCATGCTTGTTTGAGATCATCTTGATGCCTGAATCATCGTTGCAAGAGTGATATATGATGTTAACCTGCTGAAACTGTTATAACTTGTTGTTTTGTCTTTTTCGTTGCATTTTGTGTGTGCATCCTATGAACATGAGCTCTACATGTGTTTTGTGCTATATCATGCCATATTTCCAGTGATGCCATCCATGTATTTTTGTGAATCTTCTACTGAGTTCATCGAGCTCATGAAGTAGGGTACTTGTTGTTGCTGTTTTGCTAGGCTGAATCTGTTATTTTGTGATGCTATGTAAACCTGCTGCTACTTGTCATTCTATGCATAATATGGAGATGTTCACTAAATATGATTTGTTATACATGCCATGATCTATCCACTCATGCCCCTGGTTGCATTTATAGCCTGATGTAACTTGTTGTAATCATGCTCTCAAGTTGCTAAATAACATTGTTGTCAGCCTGTTAACATTAAGTTCAATGTTGCCATGATTGTTGTTAGTGATCCAAGCATGCTATGAACTTTCTCTTGCCATGCTTAGCTTCATAAACATGTATTCTTACTGTTGTTCACATTTCCATGCCATGTATTGCTCTTCGATGAGTGGTACAAGCTCACCAACATGCCTACTTATTGTTGTTCCTGCCATGTTTGAATCTGTCATATAACTTGCTATGTTTACTTGGGTGCCATCATATTTTCTGTGCCCTTTTGGCTCATGATCAGTAAGGGACTTTTGTTACATGCAATAAGTAGATTCATGCCATGCCTTTGTTTTCCATGCTAAGTTCTTGTAGCATGTTGTTCGATAGCTCTAAATATTGCAACCTGATGTTATTTTCTCATAAGTCTGTAACTGTTATTATTTGCAATCTTGCCATGTCATTTTGAGCATGTTCTATTAGTTTCTGGAGATAGCTCAGTGTTCATGTTTTGTCATGCTTTACCTGTAGTTCATGCCCATGCCTTTTCTTATTATGTTGGGGTGCTGTAGAGTATTGTTTTGATGCTTGCTATATGCCTAGTTGTTGTTTTGGACAGCTTGTCCTTTAAACTTGTATAGAGTGTATGTGTTGCACCGTTGCTCCATTTTGAGTGTGCTCTATATGAAACTTGCTTAGAATTGCATGTAGTTTCACATTATCGTGTTGCATCCTTGTTTTGAGGTGTTTGCTTGATGTTTGTATGCATTTTGCATCAATGCCATGCTTAACTTATTTTGCTCATATCTTCTAGGCCGTAGCTCCGAATTAAATGAACTTTATATGTAAGTTGACTAGAATCTCGTGTAGATCATCTTGGTGCATCTTAACTTGCTGTTTAACAACTTGAACATAAGGTTTATTCAGTTCTGGACCAACTTCTAAATTTGCATATGATGACTTACCGGAATTGGTATATGTTGTTTCCGGCCTCATTTAAACTTGCTTTGAGATGTTGCTCTTGTATGCATCATCACTTACCATGAGTAGCCTCATTTAGTTTGTCATGCATCATACTTGGTTGAGCATCATGCCTTGTTCTTGTGTGGTGTGTTTACCGTGTTGTGTGCTTCTTCTTGATAGTTCCCGTTTCGTTGCAATCATGAGGATTCGTTCGTCTACTCTTGGTTCGTCTTCGTGGCTTCATCTTCTTCATGGACTCGTTCTTCTTCCTTGCGGGATTTCAAGCAAGATGACCACTACACTGGATCTCACTACTATCATTGCTATGCTAGTTGTTTCGTTCCATCGCTTTGCCGCGCTACCTATCTCTTGTTGATCAAGCCTCCCAATTTGCCATGTCAGCCTCTAACCTTTTCACCCTTACTAGCAACACTAGAAGAAACAGGTAATTTGCCATCTGTGGATTACAGATGGCAAAGATGTAAATCCAGACGGCAAAGAGTTTGCCGTCAGTAAGTAGACGGCAAAGTCAGATGGCAAAGATTAATCGGCAAAGAATACTTTGCCGTCTACTATTTCCTAGGGATGACGGCAAAGACATTGCCGTCAGGCAATTGTGTTCGCCGTTAGTGATACAAACCAGATGGCAAAAAAAGCGACCTAATAGACCCATGGCCTTGACGGACGGTGTTAGTGCTTGGCCGTCAGCCAGAATCCAGCTTTGCCGTCATCCTCAAACATCACAGACGGCAAAGAAATTTTTTATTTAGAAAATATATCATACAAACAGGTGCAGAGGCGACCAGGGACAAACGAACGAAGAAATCCACAGTATCCATCAACACTGTTGTTTTAAGAATCAAACACAAAAGAACGGATTTCACAAGACAAAACAAAACTACTCTGCTTAACAAGATGAACGGATTACACATGAACAAATTACACTACGTTACAATACAGGAGTTGGATCTATACTCCCACCGGCCCATGCATCGCTGGAGCAGCAGCTGCGCCTCTCTCCCTTCTCCTTCCTTTCACCATGCATAGGAACACACGGACATCCGAGGAGCTCAAGCCGTCCACCGCCGCGCCGGAGCTCGCCACTCTCGTCCGGGCACTGGATCCACTTGACCCCGCCAACTCTGTGCGCCAAGCCGCGCTGCCGACAGAGGAGAGCAGAGGAGGCGGAGGCCCACGGCGTGTGAAGGCGGGGGCAAAGGAGAGGAGCGAAGGTGGAGGCGGGCGACTGTGGGTGCTCGGAGGCCGGCGGCGCGCGAAGCCGGGCGTCCTGGATGGGAAGGTGGGGCTGACCAGGCGGCGGCGGTGTCGAGGTAGGGCCAGGCGGCACGGGGTCGCGGATGAGGAGGCCGGGCCGACTGGGCGGCGGCGGCGAGGCAGGACCAGGCGGCGCGCGGACGCGGATGGGGAGGCGGGGCCGACCGGGCGGAGGCGGCGGCGAGGTAGGGCCAGGCAGCGCGGGTGTCGTGGATGAGGAGGCCGGGCCGACCGGGCGGCGGCGGCGGCGAGGCAGGACCAGGCGGCGCGGGGACGTGGATGGGGAGGCGGGGCCGACCGAGCAGCGGCGGCAATGCAGTGCTGATAGTAGAGAAGACGAGATCGAGGGGGAGAGATGGTGTCGGAGTGGGAGAGTGGTTGGTTTGATGGGTGGGTTAGTGGGGACGTGGGGATAAGGTACTGTTGTGGGTTGGGTGGGTGGGGTCGGGCGTGGTGGATAGAAAGAGAGGCACCGCACCGCGGATCGTGCCATGTCATCAATCCGTGGCATGGATCCGCGAGGTGTGCTTCTTTGCTTTGCCGTCTGCGAAACAAACTACATACGGCAAAGATCTTCGCCGTCTGTGATTTTTACTACAAACGGAAAAATATGCTCTTTGCCGTCTGCGTTTACGGCAAAGAGCATATTTTGCCGTCTGTAGTAAAAACAGCAGACAGCGAAGATCTTTGCCGCCTGTAGTTCGTTTTGCAGATGGAAAAGGAGCTCTTTGCCATCTATTTATTTTTTCGTAGACGGCAAATTATATTTCGTCGTTAGTTTTTCTTTGCCGTCTGTTGATGACGGCAAACCCTTTCTTTGCCGTCTGCCCCGACAAAATGCTGACGGCAAATCTCCTGTTTCCTGTAGTGCAAACCGTTGCTTGGCTATGTTACCGCTTTGCTCAGCCCCTCTTATAGCGTTGTTAGTTACAGGTGAAGTTGAAGATTGCTCCATGGTGGACAGGATGTTGTTGGGATATCACAATATCTCTTATATTATTAATGCAGCTATATACTTGGTAAAGGGTGGAAGACTCGGCCCTATGCCTAGTGTTTTGTTCCACTCTTCCCGCCCTAGTTTCCTTCATACCAGTGTTATGTTCCCGGATTTTGTGTTCCTTACGCGGTTGGGTGATTTATGGGACCCCCTTGACAGTTCGCTTTGAATAAAACTCCTCCAGCAAGGCCCAACCTTGGTTTTACCATTTGCCGCACCTAGCCCTTTCTCCCTTGGGTTTCCGGAGCCCGAGGGTCATCTTTATTTTAGCACCCCCCCCCCGGGCCAGTGCTTCTCTAAGTGCTCGTCCGAACTAGAGCCCTCTGCAGCGCCCCCTTAGGGAAACTTGAGGTCTGGTTTTAGTTGTACGGATTGCTCATCCGGTGTTGCCCTGAGAACGAGATATGTGCAGCTCCTATCGGGATTGTCGGCACATCGGGCGGCTTTGCTGGTCTTGTTTTACCATTGTCGAAATGTCTTGTAAACTGTGATTCCAAGACTGATCGGGTCTTCCTGGGAGAAGGTATATCCTTCGTTGATCGCGAGAGCTTATCATGGGCTAAGTTGGGACACCCCTGCAGGGTATTATCTTTCGAAAGCTGTGCCCGCGGTTATGTGGCAGATGGGAATTTGTTAACGTCCGGTTGTAGATAACTTGCCACCTGATCCGAATTAAAATGCATCAACCGCGTGTATAGCCGTGATGGTCTCTTCTCGGCGGAGTCCGGGAAGTGAACACGGTTTCTGGGTTATGTTTGACGTAAGTAGGAGTTCAGGATCACCTCTTGATCATTGCTAGCTTCACAACCGTTCCTTTGCTTCTCTTCTCGCTCTCATTTGCATATGTTAGCCACCATATCTTGCTTAGTCACTGCTGCAGCCTCACCACTTTACCCCTTCCTTTCCCATTAAGCTTTGCTAGTCTTGATACCCATGGTAATGGGATTGCTGAGTCCTCGTGGCTCACAGATTACTACAACAACAGTTGCAGGTACAGGTTATGCGATGATCATGACGCGAGAGCGATGTTGCTTGTTTTGGAGTTCTTCTTCTGCTTCTTCGATCAGGGGATAGGTTCCAGGTCGGCAGCCTGGGCTAGCAGGGTGGATGTCACTTGAGTTTCTGTTTGTGTTTCATACGTAGTCGGATGGTGCTTTTATGTAAGATGATGTTGTATTCGTGTGGCATTGTATGCCTTATGTATGTATCCCTATCTATTATGTAATGTTGATGTAATGATATCCACCTTGCAAAAGCGTATCAATATGCGGTTCTATCCTTGGTGGGACCTTCGAGTCTCTTTAGGATAGTATCGCATATTGGTCATGATACAACTAAAGAACTAAACACTCTTAAGTTAGCTCATGAAACTATCTACGAAGATCATCGAGAACTTTTAAGGGCTCATGAGAAGTTACTCTTTGAAAAGCTCAATCTTGAGTAAGAGCATGAGTTCTTAAAAGCAATCAATGATGATCTCCGCAAGAAAAGTTCTTCTTACATTGCCAAGCATTTACTCTTATCTACTTACATGCCTCAATTCAAGTCTAGTAACAAGTACAAGAAAGATACTTCCTCTAGTAGCAACAATAATAATGTCAAATCCAATATTGTTGCTTCTAGTAGTTGTCTTGATTCCACTAATGATTCTCTTAGCCAAGTTACACTTGAGCAAGAAAATAGCTTATTGAAGGGAATTATAGAGAAAGGTGTTTACAAGAGCCTTGCCGGGAGTAAGCAATTCGAGGAAATTGTGCTCAAGCAAGCAAGGCACCGGAAGAATCAAGGTGTTGGTTTTGAACGAAAGTTCAATGCCAATGCAGTTGAGTGGGAAGAAGATCAATACCCCAAGACGAAGTTTGTTCCTCAACAAGAGAAGTATGATCCTACTTCCTTCAAGGGAACACAAGCTCAAGATGATCTTCCACCACAAGACCACAAGAACAAAGGCAAGGACAAGCTTCAAGAAGAGATTGATGCATTTGAAGAAGCACCTAAAGCCTCGTTCAAATGGGTTCCCAAGACTACGTCAAGTTCTACTTCATCAAGTACAACTACAACTCCAAGGATTCCCATCAAGATGATGTGGATCCCGAAGAAGAAGAACTAGAGAGTTCTTGAGGGTGACTCCGCCAACACTCTTCACTCATATCATTATGCCAAGAACAAGTGCAATCAACTTCCACATCTTGCACTAGTTCAAGGAGTCACAAACCCTCATGTTGGTAAGGCAAGGGACAAGGTAACCTAATGATTTCATGGACATCATCTTGTGTGTGCATTACTCTATGTCTATGGATATTCTTTTTTATTCCTTGTGGGACTAACCCATGTAGGTAAGTTGAAAGTGCAACTCACTCCAAAGGATTGCTCCAAATGATCTACATCAACATTGAGCATCTACATCTTCAACACCTACATGAAGTCATCATCGACAAAACCCAAGGTTAGTTCATCCCTCCTAGGGGGGATCTCACATCTAGGAGGAGCTTAACTCTAAGAATTTAGTCAAAGAAACTCTAATGGTGTGAACACATCAATGCATTATGTAAAAGTGGTAACCCCACTTGAGCTTAAACGATCAGTATGACCTATGATCAAATGTTCTCATTTGACTCCTAAGTCAATATACTCATATATAGATGACCTAGTCATCGCCCATTGCTTGATAGATGCTAGAATTGGTTGTGCATGCTTTGCCACATATTTCATTAGCCATTTTATTGTGTGAGCATGTTGGTGCATATTTTACTCATTCAAGGACATCCACTTGTTGTTTTGATTGTTTGGGTACTTTTCTTTTTGCCAAGTGGATGGACAAGAATGCCTAAGAACCTTCTTTAGCTATCTATGCTTTTCTCGTCTCAAACTCTATTCATGCTACATCACAAAATTTGATCAAGTCAGATTCGAACCACTCTGTGTGAGGAGCACTCGGAGTCCCCGATTCGTCATAGACTTAAACTTCCAAAACCTCTTTGTGACTCTCGGTCTGACCGATTTCTCCATTTCGGTCCTACCGAGATCATTAAGTTGATCTAAGATTTCCATCTCGGTGCAACCGATTTGAACTCTTTTTGGTCACACCGATTTGCTGTAACTGTACACAGTTATGCATCTCGGTGCCACCGAGTTGTTCCACTCGGTCACACCGACAGGGTCGGGCTATATATAGTCACGGGCAAAATTTTGGAAATTTCTCCGAAACCCTTCGCCCACGCAATAGCTCGCTCTGCCATCGAAGGTCTCCGGATCGTCTCCTCATCGCCAGCAGCCTCCAGTCGCTGGTCTCCGCCGCCGTCAACGGATTTCGCCCCCGCCGTTGCCGCCATAGCGAGTCCACCGCCAAGTTAGGGTATGGACTCAATCTTTGTGCTATCCACGTCTGATTCCTAGCACATTGTAATCTTATTGAATCTTGCCACGATTGAAACACTTCTATCCAGCCAAAATAGTTCATAGATTGATGAGATTCAAATTTTATGGTTAGGTTTCCTCTGAAACCATCTCGGACCCACCGAGTTTAAAAACTTGGTCTCACCGATTTGGCTTATGCCATTGCACTAGTGACTCTCGGTCTGACCGAGTATTACTAATCGGTGAGACCGATTTGAGGATACTGTGAAACCCTAGCAGTCTCGGTGCCACCGAACTTTGACTCGGTCCAACTGAGTTCATCAGTTTAGGTTCCAAAACTGCTTCGGTATCATCGAGTTTGAATATCGGTTGATCTGAAATGCTTTCTGTGGAAAACTAAAACTGAACTTTTGAATCATTCTTTTGAAAAAATCTCTGCATTTTGTGATGCTCGTCTATTATATCTCATCTATAACTCTTCACAGGGTCAGCAGTCAGCTTTTTGCAGCATGTCAGACCAGAGTGACAGCCAGAACAGGTCAGAAGAGCAGATGGACTTGAGTGAGGGCACTAGTCCCTCAACTACAGATGAAGGGAGCAGAAGCACTCCTAGCAACCTGCCCATGGCTGCTACCAGGCAGAGAAAGAAAAGAACATCAGACTCAGAGGATGAGGATTACAAAGCTGAGGAAGATGAGGCTACTTCCAAGAAAGTGGTGCTCAAGAAGGAATATGGCTCTGCACATAGCACTAAGCCTGGACTGAAGAAGAAAGTTCCAGCCAAGAGGACACCTATGCCTAAAACCAGAAAGTCCACTCAAGTGCCAGCTCAGACAGACCCCAAAGAGGCACCTGAGAAGAAAGTCACTTCTTCCAAACCTCAGAAAGTTCCCACTGGAGAGACAATGAAGTTCACAATAGAATCAGAGGATGAAGGTGCTCAGGACAAGAAAAAGAAGAGAGCAAGAACCACAACTGCCAAGGTCCTTGGAAAGCCCTCTATGAGAAGGGATGCTGAAGAGGAAGAGGATGTTGCACCAGCACCTAAGGCACCCAAGCTTATGGGTGATGCAATCAGATCAGGGGCTGCAACATCTAACCCCAAGGAAGCACCCAAAGCTGCCTCCAAGGCCAAGCAAGTACCAAAGAGGAATACTAGGAGTATTCCAGCTGCTGAGAAGAACAAGGCCCTAGTGCCCGATGTTGCTGAAGAAGAAGATGAAGAAGGACAGGCCCTAAGGAAGCTCATGCCCAAGATACCAGACCACAATGATGCCCATCCTGTGGCTGCGGACATGAGGATCAGGAAGGATTTAGGGCTAAGGCTGTGGAGGATGGAAGATCCATATGCATCAAGGAGAAGAACTGCTGTTGACTATAGGTTCCATACAAAGGAACAGCAGGACTTCTATGAGACAATTCTGTTGGACAAGAAGCCCATAGTTTGTGACATGAGGTGGGTCGACTGGACCTACATCAAGGACAATGAAGAGCACTATCCTGGAGTGCAAGAGAGCTTTGTTGCTTGTGGAGTTGCTGATTTTGTTGCACAAAAGTTCACCCACTGGAATGATGAGCTTATCATGCAATTCTACTCCACAACACACTTTTACCCAGATGGAAGAATTGTTTGGATGTCTGAAGGTACAAGGTACCAATCCACTGTTGAAGAATGGGCAAGTCTGATAAATGCCCCCAAGGAAAATGAGGATGACCTGGATATCTATGCAAAGAATAAGATGGATCACAATTCAATGGCTCACATGTACAAGGAGATCCCAGACAAGGCAGTTGAGACTCACAAGTTTGGATCAGTTCACTTTCTGCTGTCAGGGTTGCCAACCATCAATTGGATTCTGAGACGTACTTTGTTGCCCAAGTCTGGTGACCATAACATGATCCGAGGGCATGCCATCAACATGTTGCATGTGTTTGATGTGCCACAGAAGTTCAAAGTCATGAGCCTGATGATTGAAACCATTAAGAGGACTGCAGCAGATCAGAAGAGGAGCTGTGGATATGCCCCTCAGATTCAGGAATTGATCAACTCAAAGATGGGCACAGGGAAATATCAGTTGGATAAAGAACATTTTCCACTTTATCCAGACTTTGAGGACAATGAGGTTGTCATGAATGAGAATGATCCAACATCAGTTCAAGCACAGGAGAAGAAGGAGAAGGCAAAGAAGGAGAAGGCTGCCAGGATGCCAACTCAAGAGGAGGCATCAGAATATTTCTTGAAGACCAAACAGGAGCAGCTTGGTTACTTGATAGCATCTACACTGAGGATTGAGAAGGGACTGGCCACCCTCACTCAGAATCAGGAGAGCCTGGAGAGAATCATGGAACTCAAATTCCATGACCTTGATGTCAAAGTAACTGAGATACAGTCAGTTGTGGAGCAGCTACAGGATGATATGCAGGAGAGGCAGGGCAAGACTACCACCAATGTGTTTGCCAGAGTGCCCAGAGCCCAGAGGTCAGTTGCAGTGCCAGTGACAGACACTAGAGCAACAACTTCAGCACCAGCTACTGCCCCTTCAGTTCCAGTGCAACCAGCTCCAGCATCCACTCCAGCACCCTCTACTTCAACTGAAGCCTTCGTCCTTGGATTCATCAGGACACCTCCACCAGAAGATCAAGCCTGAGAGTCGATCTAGCACTATGCATTTTCTATGAACTTTTTGTTAACTTTTTGCCAAAGGGGGAGAAAAATGTATAGATCATAGGCTTCGAGAGATAGAGTGTTGCTTTTGTTCTCTCTTGCTTTATTTGGTGGTTTAAAACTTGTTTGCTTTGATCGTTGGAGATACTATGCTTGTGATCATGTGTTTGATCATAAGCTACACTTATGCATGCTTGATATTATCCTATCTATCTTATGTGATCATTCACATTGCTTGGTGATGAGTGCTCCACCAAGATGTATGTGACATGAAAGAGTAACCCATGAGCCTAATTCTTTGTGCATTTGGAGTCCAAAGCAAATCTTAAATTATGCATTAGGGGGAGCTCTTGCTTAACACATACTTCTCAATGCGACGATGTCATTTAATCTTATTATCATTTGTCGAAGCTTTGTTCTATATGTTGTCATCAATTACCAAAAAGGGGGAGATTGAAAGTGCAACTATCCCTAGGAGGTTTTGGTAATTCATAACAACATATAGCTCATTGAGCTAATGCTATTCCAAGACTATTATTTCAGGAAAGCTCAATGAATGGCATGGGATGGATGATGAAAGTGGATCCCTCAAAATACTAAGGACAAAGGATTGGCTCAAGCTCAAAAGCTCAAGACTCTTCATTTTATATTTTAGTGATCCAAGATCACATTGAGTCTATAGGAAAAGCCAATACTATCAAGGAGGGATGAGGTGTTGCTTAATGAGCCTCTTGCTTCATGTGCTTAGTGATATGCTCCAAAACCCTCAACTACTTTCTCACTTCCACAAATGACCTAAACCCAAAGCCAAAATCGGTCACTCCGATTCTTCCTATCCGGTGCCACCGATTCCAAAAGTCATAGCCACTGCCACAAACCCTAAGCAAATCGGTCTTACCGATAGGGATCTCGGTCTCACCGAGATGGGATTGTAATCTCTCTGTTTCCCTTCGTAACGTTTCAGTCTAACCGAAGTGAGCGATCGGTCCCACCGAGATTGCAATGTAAACTCTCTGTTTCCTTTTTGTAACATTTCGGTCTCACCGAAAAGAGCAAATCGGTCCCACCGAGTTTACCTGACCAACTCTCTAGAAAGCTTATTACCAAATCGGTCTCACCGAGTTTGGGTAATCGGTCTCACTGAGATTACGTTATGCCCTAACCCTAACCGTATCGGTCTCACCGAGTTGCATTTTAGTCCCACCGAAAATCACTAACGGTCACTAGGTTTACTAAATCGATCCGACCGAGTCTGTTGAATCGGTACCACCGAGTTTGATAAATTGTGTGTAACAGTTAGATTTTGTGTGGAGGCTATATATACCGCTCCACATCCTCTTCATTCATGGAGAGAGCCATCACAACGAACCTACACTTCCAACTTTCCATTTCTGAGAGAGAGCCACCTACTCATGTGTTGAGGCCAAGATATTCCATTCCTACCATATGAATCTTGATCTCTAGCCTTCCCAAGTTGCTTTCCACTCAAATCTTCTTTCCACCAGATCCAAAACCTTTGAGAGAGGGTTGAGTGTTGGGGAGACTATCATTTGAAGCACAAGAGCAAGGAGTTCATCATCAACGCACCATTTGTTACTTCTTGGAGAGTGGTGTCTCCCAGATTGGCAAGGTGTCACTTGGGAGCCTCCGACAAGATTGTGGAGTTGAACTAAGGAGTTTGTAAGGGCAAGGAGATCGCCTACTTCGTGAAGATCTACCGCTAGTGAGACAAGTCCTTCGTGGGCGACGGCCATGGTGGGATAGACAAGGTAGCTTCTTCATGGACCCTTTGTGGGTGGAGCCCTCCGTCGACTCGCGCAGCCGTTACCCTTTGTGGGTTGAAGTCTCCATCAACGTGGATGTACGATAGCACCACCTATCGGAACCATGCCAAAAACATCCGTGTCTCCAATTGCGTTTGAATACTCCAAACCCTTCCCTTTACTTTCTTGCAAGTTGCATGCTTTAATTTCCGCTGCCTATATACTCTTTGCATGCTTGCTTGAATAGTGTGATGATTGCTTGACTTGTCCTAAAGTAGCTAAAATCTGCCAAACTCTAAAATTTGGAAAGGGTTAAGTTTTTATTGGTCAAATAGTCTAATCACCCCCCTCTAGACATACTTCAAGGTCCTACACATGCAAGTTAATATGTGGCCCTGCATGGTAGCTAAAACAAAATCTCTTAGTTGTTTGGATTAATTGTTGCGTTTAGACATAGAAATCAGGGCTTTGATCGGAGGAATGACCGGTCAAGTTTCTCCTTCTCCTCCAATCTGCTTGCACCTTTGTCCCGCTGCACCTTCTAACATGACTTATTACACCTAGACAGAGGGAGTCGTACGAGATACGGTGGCACACTGACTTAGGTCGAATACACGTGCCCAAAATTGTGTGCATGTTATAATAAGGATTCACTTAAAATAGTAAGTGAGCGAACAGAGGGATCAATTGGACAGTGTTCCCGAGCAGTAGCTAGATGTGTGAGGTAAGATACACCGCTGTCGCTTTTAATTTTTCTTATTAATTTGTTTGTTTCACCCTCTGACTGGTGGGACCCGGCGTACTACGTGGAGAGACGTAAGGTGACTAAGGCTGCATTATTTCTGCACCACTGTGGATAGTCTTACCACCAAAGCCACATGACACGATTATGATTTAAATCCCAATGACTCCTACACGCACAAAAAAACACGGCATGCTTGTCACACGAATGCAGGAATGTATAAAATGTTATTTTCCTCTTGTTCAACATAACGGAAGGGTTGTGTAGATGGTTAGCCTATTCGCTCATCAAACTTGAGGTCTCGGGTTCGATAACTACACTTGAGCATAATTCGTGCCAGGAGGATTCTTTGACTGCTCAAAATGGATGGATACGGAGTTATACAATCAGCTGCAGCCTCGGCGCTTGTTTTCTAGGGTTTGCACTCTTCACACTCTCTCCAGTATATATATACACGCTGGAGCCTCAGCGCTTGTAGTTGCTCTCTTCACACTCTCTCACCCTCTCTGTCGGATTTTGGGATCCGGCAGACCCTTGAGGTTCTAACACTAGGGTGTGCGCGGATATTTCGCCCTCTACCTACCTGCACCCCGCCGCCTTGCTAGGACCTAAACTACGAAAGGAACAACACAAGAGACACAAGGTTTATACTAGTTCGGGCCACCATTGTGGTGTAATACCCTACTCTAGTTTGTGGTGTGGTGGATTGCCTCTTAAGCTGATGATGATGAACAATACAAGGAAGAACAGCCTCGTGAGGGCCTGTTCTTGGCTGGGGCAATGTACTGCTAGGAGGAGTTCAGTTGCCCTTCTCTCTCGCTATGATGCTACTTGATTCTAGCTCCTGGATTCTAGATCGATCGATCGAAGCCTGGATTCTCGATCGATGCCTCTACCCTGGGGGTGGCTAGTCCTATTTATAGGCAAAGGCCCTGGGCCTCTTCCCAAATATTGAGCGGGAAGGGCGCCAAAATTGGCCATTTTGAAGCGGAACATCTGGTACACTTATCCTGACTAAAGTTGGTCCTCGCCTGCCAAAGGCTCTGGTGGTGACGCCTGCTTGGGCTCCACAATGACTTCCTTCGTGTCGTTGGGCTGGTCTTGGTCTTGTTGCACCGAAATGGATGCCTTTGCTTGATGCTCTCGCCTGCGCTTGCTCCCTTTACACCAAAGAGGAAAGAAGGACACTGCGCAGACTGGCGCCCGCCTGGCGCCCTTGGTCGTCTTGGCTTGCATCATGGGCACCTCGTGAGGTACCCCGCCTTGATCTCTCCGCCTCCTCGTGAGCCAGCCTGATGAGGCCGTGCCTGAGGAAGCTCCTTGTCGTCCCCCCGGAAGGCTTGGCCCCTCGCGAGGGTCTTGAGCTTGTGTTGATGAAGATGGGTCGTGCTGGGCCCCCCTTTTAGCCACGCCGCAAGCCGCACGCAGGCTAGTCTGGGGACCCCCGTTCCCAGAACGCCGACAGTAGCCCCCGAGCCCAAGGCGCGCCCGGACTTGGCCGAGCAGAGAGGCAAAAGGGCAAGTGTGAAGCGCCGCGGGCCCTAACAGCCTGCGGCCTCGGGCACCGTGTGGCGGTTGATTGGACGTGGGCGGCACCGTTCCCCCACGCCTCCCCGTTTCATGCCATGCTAGGCGCACTCGTAGTCGTAAACAGCCGCTCCCCTTTCTATTGCTTAAGCGCTCTCTGTCCTTTCTCCTCTCGAACTCCAGCTTCCGCATCCAATCCAATCTCGAACCTTCCCCCTCCCCTTCCGTCACCATGGCTCCGACGAAGAAGGGAAGAGGGAAGAAACCCATGCCTCCGCCTCGCTCGCCGTCGTTGGTGGCCCCCGCCATCGACCGGTCGATCATAATCAATCGAGAGGGCTTGGGCAAGGTCAGCTCGGCTCTGCCCACCATCTTCAATGAATGCGGGAGGATGACGGCCTGGCCCGCATCTCGCTTCTCCATGTGTTTCACCGACGCCCTGTGGGCGGGACTGGTTCCCACCTTTTCCGATTTCTTCAACGTTGTGCTCTCCCACTGTCAGATCCATATGATGCATCTGGGTCCTGAATCCATCACTCTTCTCACGGTCTTCGCCTTCGTTTGCGAAGCAATGATGGGCATCCATCCTTCGGTTGCCTTGCTGCGCCACTTCTTCTCTTTGCGCCTTGTCGACCCCACACAATGCTCGGGGTGTGTGAGCTTCATTGCTGCACCAGAGACAGCGGCCTCAGGGATCGACTTCAGTCTTCCTCCGACCGCACCTGGGTTTCGTGAGCGATGGCTGTATGTGGACGTAGGGGTGCCCAGCCCCTGCTGTCGGAGCCATCTTCGCCTGCTGTCCCCAACTCAGGCTGGGGCCAGGAGACGCTCACCAGTTCCCGGCTTGTCTTCATCTGGCGTCACTTCGCGTTCTTGAGGGCGCTCGGCGTGACGGCGCCCAAGGTGGTGAAGGAGTTCCTGCTACGCCGTGTCACCCCTCTCCAACGCCATTCTCACCGGATGTGGGCCTTCAGCGGGCGTGAGGATCGCACGAGGCTCCAGGAAGAGGACTTGACGCCTGAAGCACTAAGGAAGGTGCTCTTGGTCTTGACTGGGGACCCCACCCCCGGCACCATCCGGCAAGGGGGGCCTTGCTTTACCTCTGCCCGAATATAAGCGACTTTGTTAATCAGATGCCCATCTTCGACGAATGGGGGTTGCGCCCCGCTGGCCTCCAGGGGCCTCGCGGGAACCAGTGGTGGTGGCCGCCCTTGTAGTCGGCCAAGGCGACTCTTCCTCAAGTGGAGGAGCAGGGAGGCATGAGCCGCCGGAGGCCGAGGGTGCCCCCGCCGAGGTGACAGCGTTGGGCGGCGCTCATGAGGGAGCAGCCCCTGGGGCCCGTGCTGCTGTGGCTGAGGGCGGTGAGCAGCCGCCCGCAGCGCCTACGGCTGGGGCCCCTGAGGCCCTAGCTACTCTTCTTGGTGAGGCGACCGGCAGCGCGCATCAGGAAGACGCCCCTGACGCAGGTTGCCTTGATGCCTCTTCCTCATCGCAGGTTGACCCCTGCGCTCAACTTCTGGGTCGCTTCCGCATGATCTTTGAGGCCCTCCGGAAGAGAAGGGAGGCCCTGGGTGACGATTACCCTTGTCATCTGCTGAAGCATAGGAAGTACTTCGCCACCAATGAGTAAGCCTTCTCCCTTCCCAGCTCCTGATCCTTCTGTTGCTTTTCCTGATCCTTGCTCCGCAGGGCCCTTCCCGCCGATCTCACGGAGATGACTGAGGAGCCATCCCCCTTGTCTCCGCCCTCCCCACCGTCTTTGAGCACTCCGAGCAGCAGAGCCCTTGCGGTGAGGCCGGTTGGAGAGACGAACCATCCTGAGGCGCATTGCGACCCCGCGCGCCTTGCGACCTTCCTTCGTGAGCCTTCCCGTGGCATAGCCAGCCTGCCGTGGGCTTCTTGTCTGGTCGTGGACCGTGATTTGCGGGGGTACTCCCCGCGCTCTTCATTTGGGGATGGACTGGCTCCAGGCCGGGCTTCTGGCGAGGCGTGCCCGGCCGCCGCAAGGGTGCGAGCCCCCAGCCCCCTGCCCGGAGGGGGAGTGCTGATTCGTGTCCCACGGCGCTTGCTTGGGGCAGATGATGGTGTGGAAGACATACTCGAGCGCGCCCGGGAGCATCGCGCTCTTCGCCAAGGGTTTCTTCGGAGGGCGGGTGACGCGGTGAGCCTGCTTGGTGAAGAGCTCGATGATGAGGACACGCGCCTTGAGGCCGAGGGCCTGCGCCTGGCTGCAGAGAGGCGCGAGCTGAAGGTGGCTGTCGCCCTCGCGCGCCATCAGCGCGATCTTGACGATGAGGAGGCCAAGGCATCGCTGGCGGTCTCTCAGGAGGTCCGTTCCCGGGCCATCGAGGAGGCCCGGGAAGCTGACCGGCGGCTAGTGGCTTCGGAGGAGAGGGCGCAGGAGCTCCTGGCCCGGTGCCGCTCACTGGAGGAGCAGGTGGAGCTGCGCGAGGCGGCCCTCGCGTCGATGAAGGTGGCTTCAGGCGACCCGGCGGAGCTCCAGAAGCGTGAGGAGGCGCTGACGCTGGAAGCCGCCAAACGCGCACGCGAGTATGAACGCCTGGAGACAAGGGAGCGCTTGGTGATGCAGGCGGAGGATGATGTCGCTGCGCGGGAAGCCCGCGTCCTGGAGGAGGTCGGACGTCGGGTGGCGACGGCGCACTTGAACCTCAGGCGCGAGTTCGAGGAGAGGCTGGGGTTGATCTGGGCTGAGGCTGAAGGTAGGACTGCTGTCTTGAGGGTCAAGCTGGAGGAAGCGACGCGGCGGGCCGATGCTTTTCGGGCCGCACTTGAGGTGGCGCAGGGGAGTTAACTACCTCCCATGCCGAGGTGCTTCTCCTTCGCCAACGGGTGGACGAGGCTGAGGCCGTCGCGCGCCAGAATGCGGACGAGATACGCCAGCGGCGGATCCTGGCGCACGAGCACGGCCCCATGCTCACCACGCTCTGGGAGAGAGCCAACACAGCCTTGGGTAACATCTGCGAGGCGGCTGTTGGCAAGCCGCACGCAGTTAACTACGCCGGCAACCTTCAGTTCTTCACCGACGTGGTGACGCAGCTGGAGGCGCGGTCGGTCAGAGCCGACAGGTTGACGGAGGAGAGGAGCCGCGCCCTACTCGGGCGCGCCTTTTCTCGCATCTTCAGCCATCTCCGGAACATGGACCCCCACTTCGACTTCGACGCTGTCATCGCCCCAGTCCCCCAGGCTGTCCGGGACGACCTGGCGCACTGGGTGGAAGACAACGTGGATGCTCTCGTCAGGGCCTTCGCTTCAGATAATGACGGTGTGATCATGGAGGCCGATGAGGGCGGCGTGGTGAACGGTCCTGACGCTGCTGATGGCAACGCAGAGAGCGATGGCGAGGCCAGCGACGCCAGCAACAGTTTGGGCGGTGCTCCTGAGGATGCATTGGGGGATTTATCCAACTGACCGCTCATTGTTCCTGTTTCCTTACACTGCATGAATAGAACTCAGGTTTTGACCTGATGGTTGTAAGAGCATTTTGGGAGGGGGTGCCCCTCATGTAAAACTTATGTTCAGCATACTAGTGGATGCTACATCACTCGTACGCCCGCGCCAAGTGGTTAGCTAGGATACGAGCCGGCTGGCTAGTTTACCTTTGTCCCGTGCGGGCCCTGAGATAGCTTGTGGGAGGTTGTGGTGTCTTGAGTGTCTCCTGATCGAATCCATAGGATCTGCAGTAAAAACCTCCTGAGGGGATACAACGGCGGCAGTCTGGGCTGCATGCCAGCTAGGCCAGACCCGGCTCGCGATGGGCTCACGAGGGGAGGCAGCTGAGGCGAAGTGGTAACCGAAACGCGAGAGATTGCTCGAACGAGACTAAGCACCCCTTCCCCAAACACACGCAAATCTCAAATTCGAGTCCAACTTAAATCCAGCGGGGGAAAGCGACAACCAAGGGAAAAGCAATGAAAGCAGAAAAAAGGCCACGTCCAGCACCTAGTCTAGTCTTGGATGTCTTCTCACCAGCGCGGAGCTAAGTGCTGCCACTGGGCATGGGATGGAGCCCCAGGGCCTGAGGCCGGCGCTCCTGAGACTCCGGGGCGTGTACAGCCCCAACTCATTATTACGTGAGAGTGTCACGGGCGGTGAGCTTCACAGGCGTTGGCGTTCTTCACAGGCTCCGGGCCTTTCTTGGGGGAAGCAAGCTTCACGGGCATTGGCCCTCTTCACAGGCTCCGGGCCTTTTCCAAAAAGATAATCTTCACAGGCATTCGCCTTCTTCATAGGCTCTGGGCCTTTTCCCAAATGATATTCTTCACAGGCATTCGCCTTCTTCACAGGCTCTGGGCCTTTTCCCAAAAGATAATCTTCACAGGCATTCGCCTTCTTCAGAGGCTCTGGGCCTTTTCCCAAAAGATAATCTTCACAGGCATTCGCCTTCTTCACAGGCTCTGGGCCTTTTCCCAAAAGATAATCTTCACAGGCATTCGCCTTCTTCACAGGCTCTAGGCCTTTTCCCAAAAGATAATCTTCACAGGCATTCACCTTCTTCACAGGCTCTGAGCCTTTTCCCAAAAGATAATGTTCACAGGCATTCGCCTTCTTCACAGGCTCTGGGCCTTTTCCCAAAAGATAATCTTCACAGGCATTCGCCTTCTTCACAGGCTCTAGGCCTTTTCCCAAAAGATAATCTTCACAGGCATTCGCCTTCTTCACAGGCTCTGGGCCTTTTCCCAAAAGATAATCTTCACAGGCATTCCCCTTCTTCACAGGCTTTGGGCCTTTTCCCAAAAGATAATCTTCACAGGCATTCGCCTTATTCACAGGCTCTGGGCCTTTTCCCAAAAGATAATCCTCACAGGCATTCGCCTTCTTCACATCGCCAAATGAGGGCCCCGCCTTGCGCCACACTCTAGTGCCATCAACGACGACCGGAAACCAGGACGCTGTCGATGGGATAGAGCGGTCGCCAGCGGTTCCCCTGACGACCACGGGTCCTCCGCCAGGGGCAGGCCCTGAGGCACCTCCCCAGCAAAGGGCCTACCTCCTGAGAACGCCTTGCTCCAAATGCCGCGGTGCTGATGCCAGATCTCGGCCCCTCTCCTGCAGCCCCCGACGCCCTCCTCCTGAGGGGTAGGAGACTACGGGAGCGGGGCAGTTGCTCGCTGTGGCAACCTGCACCTCCTGCGATCCATGATTAGCGTATGCCTGCTCCTGAGGAATTAGCGGTACCCGATAATCGTCACTTCCATCATGGCCGGTGGGGCCGTCCGGGGCTCCTGGCGCCTCATCCCCCAGCTTGGGCTGAGGAGCGAGCCCTGTTTGCCCTCATGCGGGTGCCCTTGGTCTATCTTGTGGGGCACGTATTCTTCTGGGGCCGTCATCCCGAAGGCCGCGCCATAGCGCTCCGCGTGCCATGCAGCTCTGCTTGATGCGCCCACATGGGGGTGATAGCGCGGCGGCCCACTGGGGCCGTGGGTCGTGACGAGTCCTTCTTCGCTGGCCGGGAGCGGAGTCAGCGCTACCGCTGGCTCGGTGTTGACAGCTTCGCTGGTGTTGGAGTAGCCTTGGAGCCCGCGGACGCGCGTGGAGCCCCCGCGCGGGCCACCCTGGACCTGAGATGGGAGCTGGGTGTAGAAGGGATGAGCCCCCGAGACGGCAAAGCCCAGGAGCTCTGCCACCCGCTTTAGCAGCACGTCGTGGTCGCCTTCCATCAGCCTGCACTGCAGTAGCTCTCGGGCCACTGTGAGTGCGGCCCTTGAGTTTGCCTGCTCCCGGCGGGTGTACGACGTCGTGGCCGCGGCGTGGTTGGAGGCCCTTGCTGCCGACCGCATCTGTCGCGGCGTGAGAGCTGTTGAAGCCTGTCCGCGTCGCCCGCGGTCCACAGCGCCCTGCGGACCACGAGCCGCCTGGGGCACGGGGTCACCCGAGGCGAGCGGCTCTACGCGGGCGGGCCAAGCCGCCCAGGGATCAGGGTTGCCCGCCTAGTCGGCAGACATGGTGATGACGACGCGACGGGACGCGAAGTGGCAGAAGGCGGATCCCAGCGCACCCCCTACCTGGCGCGCCAAATGTCGGATTTCGGGTTCCGGCAGACCCTTGAGGTTCGAACACTGGGGTGCGCGCGGAGATTTCGCCCTCTACCTACCTGCACCCCGCCGCCTTGCTAGGACCTAAACTAAGAAAGGAACAACACAAGAGACACAAGGTTTATACTAGTTTGGGCCACCATTGTGGTGTAATACCCTACTCTAGTTTGTGGTGTGGTGGATTGCCTCTTGGGCTGATGATGATGAACAATACAAGGAAGAACAGCCTCGCGAGGGCCTGTTCTTGGCTGGGGCGATGAACTGCTAGGAGGAGTTCAGTTGCCCTTCTCTCTCGCTATGATGCTACTTGATTCTAGCTCCTAGATTCTAGATCGATCGATCGATGCCTGTATTCTCGATCGATGCCTCTACCCTGGGGGTGGCTAGTCCTATTTATAGGCAAAGGCCCTGGGCCTCTTCCCAAATATTGAGCGGGAAGGGCGCCAACAATTGGCCATTTTGAAGGGGAACATCTGGTACACTTATCCTGACTAAAGTTGGTCCTCGCCTGCAAAAGGCTCTGGTGGTGACGCCTGCTTGGGCTCCACAATGACTTCCTTCATGCCGTTGGGCTGGTCTTGGTCTTGTTGCACCGAAATGGATGCCTTTGCTTGATGCTCTCACCTGCGCTTGCTCCCTTTACACCAAAGAGGAAAGGAGGACACTGTGCGGACTGGCGCCCGCTTGGCGCCCTTGGTCGTCATGGCTTGCGTCATGGGCACCTTGTGAGGTACCCCGCCTTGATCTCTCCGCCTCCTCGTGAGCCAGCCTGATGAGGCCGTGCCTGAGGAAGCTCCTTGTCGTCCACCCCGCGAGGCTTGGCCCCTCGCGAGGGTCTTGAGCTTGTGTTGATGAAGATAGGCCGTGCTGGGCCCCCCTTTTAGCCACGCCGCAGGCCGCAGACAGGCAAGTCTGGGGACCCCTGTTCCCAGAACGCCGACACTCTCCAGATCTAAACAAGACTTCGTTGGCCTCTCTCTCCCCTCACTGTTGGTCTGCTTGTAGTTGCTCTCTTCACACTCTCTCACCCTCTCCAGATCTAAACAAGACTTTGTTGGCCTCTCTCTCTCCCCTCACTTCTGGTCAAAGAGCCGGCAGGATCCGTCCACCGGGAAGGGAAGGAGGCTTAACGCTGTTGCCGTCAGAGAGGGAGGGAATCCACTACCGACGCAGCTGTTCACTTTCACCCAGCGGCGACGCGGAGGGCCTCCGACCCCTTCTTCTTCGCCGCCGTACATAGTGTGGGCCGAGCGGCCTCCGGTCGCCCAGTGAACCACACCCCAAGATCCTTAAGGTATAATTTACTTATTCCACATGCATTGCTCTAGCTGCATGTGGGCTTTTGCCGCTTCTACACTCGAATCTAGGTGTTGGGTCAAATAGGAAAGTTGTGGGGAAAGTTCTGTACCATGAATCTAGGATGTGGTTCAAAGAGGAAAGGAATGAGGGAAAGTAGTGGGAAAAGTTGTATAGCATGAATCTAGGACGTGGTTCAAAAAGGAAAGGAAGGAGGAAAGTAGTGGGGAAAGTTGTATCGCATGAATCTAAGACATGGTTCAAAGAGGAAAGGAATGTGGGAAAGTAGTGGGGAATGTTGTATAGCATAAATATAGGATGTGGTTCAAAGAGGAAAGGAAGGGGGGAAAGTACTAGTACAGACTGGCTATCTAGCACCTACGTTGGTCAAAAAGGGAAAACAATGACAAACGCAGTATGCACATCTATAACGAACTGATCTTTTGTTTTGGGGGACAACACTACAGGAATCAGCTACTTTGCCATCTGCCACGGTGGATGGCAAAGGCATGGATGGCGGACGGCAAAGGTCTTTGCCATCCGCCACAGACGGCAAAAGGGGACGGCAAAGTAGGGGACGGCTAAGAGCTACGTTGCCGTCTGCTTCGGGCGGCTGACGGCAAAGGGGCCTTTGCCATCAGCAGCGGACGACAAAGAATGGAGACGGCAATAAATGCGTTGTTACTCCGTTAGGTGGTTAACGGCAGGCCTTTGCCGTCGGCTGCTAACGGCAAACTTCGGAAGGCCTTTGCCATCCGCCGAATGATGTCAGCCGACGTCACTACACGGCAGGCCTTTGTCGTCCGCCGCTATAGGCAAAGTTTTTTTCTCTTTGCCGTCAGCCACTGTAGGCAAACTGGCCAAATTGGTCAGCCTCCCAGGAAGCACAGTTTCCTGCCACGTGGCCTCTTTGCCGTCCGTTGCTGATGGCAAAGATCCCTTTGCCGTCGGTGGCAGACGGCAAAGAGCCTGCATATTGTCTCTTTTTCTGTTTTTTTAATCCAACAATTTTCACAGCAAATATATATGACATATATAGATATATTTCACAGGGCTATTTAACAGCACATAAGTTTCATCGTACATACATACATAGTTCCATCCATTCATACATAGCAAGTTGCACATACACATAAGTTGCAACCATTAGGAAGTTGCACATACATATTACAATGCAAAGTTTCATCAAGATAGCAAGTTCCATCGTAGCAAGCTAGAAGAATACTAGAAGAGAATGAAATAAAAAAACATGCACTCCATCATAGCAAGCTAGCTTCCGAGAAGTGAATGAAATCTGCAAAATGGCAAATAAGAAAGTTAGGAAATGGTGACTAGAAGAAGAGGACTAGAAGAAGAAGCACGCCATCGTTTGTGAGGTAACTTAGGTGAAATGGATCGTTTATGAGCTAACTTAGGTACAATGCATCATTTTAGAGCTGACGTAGGTAAAATGGATCATTTATGAGCTAACTAAGCTAATTATGCCATTTTTTTACATAAGTAAGCTAAGTACATGTCATTATTGAGCAAACCTAGTTAACTAAGCATATTATAACTAACTTAGGTCATTTTGGAGGAAACAAAGCTAAGTATAGATCGTTTTAGAGCTAACTTAGGTAAAATGGCTGGTTTTGGAGGTCAGTAAGCTTATTAAGTCATTTTGGAGGAAAAGAAGCTAACTCTAGGTCATTAAGGTAAGCATATTGGAGGAAATAAAGCTAAGTCTAGGTCTTTATGCATTTGTTAAGCAAAAAACTAGAGAAACTTACCTTGATCATGGAGGTGTGGGAGAGGGATGGGTCGTGCCAGTAGCTGGAGAAGGATCGTGTGATGCTTGTGTGGAGTTACGCTGCACCAAAGATCATTTCCAATGTTTTATTAGCATGGTGACACTCAAATGTTAAGACTACCAAGTAACGTCCATTCAAATTAAAATCACTGTCGTCTCAGGAGCAATCTCTGGATCAATGGCTATGGAGCCACGGGACCTCCCACCACTAGATAGCATCACCTACTCTGGATTGTAGGGAATCTGGCTCGGGTTAAACTCCTCCCCTTTCCTCGCCTTCCCCTTGACTTGCTTGTAAGAGGCAGTGTGGGACATGGCATACAGGTCGTACCCCTCTGGCACCTTATCCGTCTTATTGTAGCATGCCTGAAAGAGAGAAACAAAGTAAATTAGTAATTAAAGGGCTCAAGCTAGCATGATGAATGAATTGAATTAATCATGAAGCAAACCACATACCCAATTCCGCCCGAACTGATATAAGCTGGAGCTACCTTGATGGTGTGGCACACCCTCAATTTGGGCATGTTTGTCCTTGGCCTCAGTCGGCTCCCCTTCCATCTTTCAACACCTGCCATGACAAAGAGTAAACGAAACTAGTACAACATAAAACAATACCAACATGAATAATAATATGTATATCACTTAAGTGTATCATCATCAAGTACAACATAAAAAAATTGAATACCTGACACTACTAATAATCTCGATCAGTATCATCTATAAATGCATAATCATCATCATCACTATAATCAATGACGGGCTCATAGGGTTGAGTGGCATCAACATGTGGAAGGCCACCTTTACGTAATCGGTCAAGCATTGAGAGGTCATCCGCAGTAGTAACCTCTTCTTGTTCCGGCTCTTCTTGTTCCTCCTCTAGGGTGATGTGGGATTCACTATCGCTGTCTACTTCAATGTTTTGGGGTGAAGTATACCGGTTCTTGAAACGCTTTTTGGAAAGATGTGTCTCTTGGAAGAATTCTCCTTCATATGTGTTTGGGTTAATGTGAGGTTCATAATCCTCTTCCTTTGGGGGAGATAGTCTAGCACGTGGCGGCACTTCATAAACGACATCCCAACCTTCCAAATTTGGAATAGTTTCGCAGGCCCACGGTAGATAGAATACTTGGGTCGCCTGTTGAGCCGTAATATAGACATCAGGAACATCTAAATGGGTGCTTTGGTTGATTTCAACTAGCCCTATATGTTCATGAGTCCTTCTAGTCTCCTTCGGCTGAAACCAATAACATTTGAAGACTACGACATTCGGTGGGTTTTCACCATAGAATAGAAGTTCATAAATTGCTTCAACTCTCCCATAATACTCGGTACCTCCTTCGCCGATAGCAGATACACAACAATTTGTAGACTTTCGGTTGGCCATAGATAGCTCTTTGCCATAGGTACGAAAGCGATACCCGTTGATGCCGTATTTGTCAAATGAATGGACCTCACAGTCAAAACCATTAGCGACTTGTCTCAATTCAGCGTCCATAGACTCTAAATTAGCCTACAAGTTTAATATGAAAGGATTGTTGCATTACGCACAAATTAGCGAATGAAATGAAATTGTCTTATAGAATTTAACGTTTCTTTGAACCAAGAGATGAAACCGGGATAGCCGCCTCCTTGCTTTGCGAGAAGCTCATACTCTTTGACGGAATCCTTTTGGATCACCGCTCCATATGAGAATAGGGCGACGTATCGACTGTATGAAATATCCAGGAATAAGAGCAGTTCAAAGGAAATAGAAGTTGCGCAACAATGTACCGAGAACTTACTCGATGTACGGCCGCACTTCTATCAGGTTGTTGAAGATATACAACAAAATGGTCCGCCATTCTTCGGTATCCAAAGATACTGGATTTGAAACACTAGCTGGTGCGAGATTCCCTTTGAATAGGCTGAGGTTGGATCCACCCTTTTTAGGCTCGTCAGCATTGTACCGAGGCTTTGGATTATACAAATGACGATTTTTGGTTTCGTAGTGTGCTGTCACGAAGTTTGCCGCCTCCTCAGTGATGAATGCCTCAGCCATCGATGCTTCAATTCTACGTTTATTTTTACATTTTTCTCGAAGCGTCTTCTGCATAATCTCAGTTGGGTAGCACCAACGATTTTGCATGGGCCCCCCCAATCTTGCCTCGGTCGGGAGATGCAAAATCAAATGCTGCATTGGATTAAACAAGCCCGGTGGAAAGATCTTCTCTAACTTGCAGATCAACTCCGGCACCAACTCTTCCATTTCTTCTAGCACGCCAGGCGATAGTTCTTTCGCACAAAGAACACGGAAGAAATAGCTGAGTTCTGCCAGTACTAGCCATTCATCCTCAGGGATGAAGCCACGCAACATCACCGGCATTACCCGCTCAATCCATATGTGCCAATCATGACTCTTGAGACCAAATCTCTTCAATTTATCAAGACTTGCTCCCCTCTTTAGATGCATTGCATACCCATCGGGGAACATCAACTGCATTTTCACCCGCAAGATAATTTCCCTCATAGCTGGCCTTCCAAGATTGAACCATGCCTTTGGCTTGATCCAGTTCTGCTTTCCTTTCGGTTCTTTCATGTTTTGTAACGGCCTATCACATAGCGCTTCCAGATCGACTCTAGCCTTAGTATTATCCTTTGACTTCCCATCTATGCCGAACAATGTACCAAAAAGTGCCTCGGCGATATTCTTCTCAGTGTGCATCACGTCGATGTTGTGTGGGCAAAGGAGGTCTTTGAAGTAAGGAAGATCCCATAAGCATGTTTTGTGAGTCTAGGCGTTCTCAGAATTATACCCCTTGAAGTACCCTGGACGCTCTGGATCTGGCTCGAGAGCGTTTAACTGATCCAGGGTCTGTTGGCCTGTCAACGCAGGTGGTGCAGAGTTTTTTACAACTCTACCTCTGATGAAGTTCTTCTTGTCTTTCCTGAACTTATGGCGAGGATCCAGGAACTGCCTATGCATGTCGAAGCAAGAAAACTTGCGACCGGCCTGAAGCCAACGAAACTCAAGAGCTCCCTTGCATGTGGGGCACGGGAACCTACCATGCACACACCAGCCAACGAATAGCGCATACGCCAGCAAGTCATGCATCGAGTACATGTACCAGACACGCATTATGAAGTTTCGTTTGCTATAGGCGTCATATGTCTTGAACCCATTATACCAGGCTTCTTGCAATTCGTCCTTAAGCGGCTGCTTGTACACATTCATATTTTTTCCCGGATAGTTGGGCCCTGGAATTATCAACGTCAGGAAAATGTTCTTTCTTTGCATAATCTGTCTGGGGGGGGGGGAGATTGAGTGGAAAGACAAATACGGGCCAACAACTGTATTGGGCTGCCGTCATACCAAACACACTAAACAAATCGGTGCTGATGCCGAGTCGAGGATGCCTCGGATCTGCCGCTTTGTCAGCATGTAATTCATCAAACTTTTTCCACGCAACACCATCCAATGTGTGTACCATCATTAGATTCCCATCTGCATCTAGTTTGGTTCTTTTGCCTGTTTTGTGCCATGTCATCTGTCTGGCCGTCTCTTCGACCATGAAAAGACGTTGAAGTCTTGCTACGATTGGCATATACCGAAGAACACTAACGGGGATTTTGGTCTGTGTCTTCTCACCCATACCGTTGTCTACCACAATATACCTGGAAGACTTGCAAATGGGACAATAGTTCAAGTCCGCATAGTCAAGCCTAAATAAGGCACATCCTTTCTCACAATCATGTATCTTCTCATAGGGCATCTCCAGTGCACGGAGGATTTTGTCTGACTGGTACAGGTTTGCAGGCATTACATGGCCTTTGGGTAGAAAGCATCCAAATACTGTCATAATTACGTCGTAGCATTCTCTGCCCAAGTTGAACAAAGCTCAGTGTGCTTGTTGTCGGTGCCAAAACCGGCGGATCTCGGGTAGGGGGGTGCCGAACTGTGCGTCTAGGCGGATGGTAACAGGAGACAAGGGACACGATGTTTTTACCTAGGTTCGGGCCCTCCCGATGGAGGTAAAACCCTACTCCTGCTTGATTAATATTGATGATATGGGTAGTACAAGAGCAGATCTACCACGAGATCAGGGAGGCTAAACCCTAGAAGCTAGCCTATGGTATGATTGTTGTAATGGTTGTTCGTCCTACGGACTAAAACCCTCCGGTTTATATAGACACCGGAGAGGGCTAGGGTTACACAGAGTCGGTTACAATGGTAGGAGATCTACATATCCGTATTGCCAAGCTTGCCTTCCACGCCAAGGAAAGTCCCATCGGACACAGGACGAAGTCTTCAATCTTGTATCTTCATAGTCTTGGAGTCCGGCCGATGATGATAGTCCGGCTATCCGGACACCCCCTAGTCCAGGACTCCCTCAATAGCCCCTGAACCAGGCTTCAATGACGACTAGTCCGGCGCGCATATTGTCTTCGGCATTGCAAGGCGGGTTCTTCCTCCGAATAATTCATAGAAGATTGTGAACACCAGGATATTGTCCGGCTCTATAAAATAAATTCCACATACCACCATAGGGAGAATAATATGTACACAAGTTCAATCTGCTGACGTATTTCGTGGCGTGACGTCACGCCACTACCAAGCCTTTACTTGAATCGTTTTTATTATACCACCTCAGCGCGTTTAGCGAAGCGGTTTCCTTGGCACGTCTTGTCGAAGCAGAGATCGTGTTCCCCTTATTCGGGGATTCCCATCAATACGGACATGGGTAACCCAACCGCGCCATTGATTGTGGTGCTTGGGAGATAAGCGAGTTTTACCAGGCCGGTGGGGACGCATAGTCTTCCTCCGCCCATATATAAGGGGATAAGGATCCACCTTTTTTACCTACGCCTTCTTCCTCCTTTGCATATCCATCTCCGCGCACTCGAGCTCCAGCGCCCAAGTCCACACATCTCGCCTCAACTTTCTCTAGCCATGTCCGGAGCGGGAGGCAAGTGGATGGCCTCCTCCGTTACGGAGGGGCACATCGAGAAGCTGCGCGACGCCGGATATCTGTCCAGCGAGATCGTGCACCGGCTGCCCGACGAGGGGCAGCTCATCCCCACCCCCAGGCCCCATGAGAGGGTCGTATTTCTTCCCCACTTCCTCCGCGGACTGGGCTTCCCACTTCACCCCTTCGTCCGGGGGCTCATGTACTACTACGGCCTGGACTTCCACGATCTGGCGCCAAACTTCATCCTCAACATCTCGGCGTTCATCGTTGTGTGCGAGGCCTTCCTCTGCATCCAGCCCCACTTCAGCTTGTGGCTAAAGACCTTCAATGTCAAGCCGAAGGTAGTGAAGGGCGTCCAAGCGGAGTGCGGAGGCGCCATGGTGGGCAAAATGCCCAACGTCATTTGGCTCGAGGGTGCCTTCGTGGAGTCCATCAAAGGGTGGCAATCAGGGTGGTTCTACATCACCGAGCCGCGTGACCCTAAATGGGCAGCGGCCCCCGAGTTCAGATCTGGTACCCCCATGCAGCTCACCTCCTGCAAAGAGAAGGGCTTGCTATGGGGTAGTTCGGAGGAGCTGACCGGACTCCAGTCCTGTCTCCAGACCCTGGTGAACAAGAAGCTCAAGCTTGTCAATGTGATCCAGGTCATGCTCGTCCGCCGGATTCTCCCCTGCCAGCAACGGGCTTTCAATCTGTGGGAGTTTGATCCGGCATAGCACCGAACATTGAGCGGGCTCTTCGACACAACATACGAAGCTGCCTGGAGGGTGTTGTTCAAGGGCGGAGAAGCCCCCGTATCCGCAACTGAAGATCGCGGATTCAGCACGCAGCGCCCGGCCGGCAAGGTAAGCTATGTTATCCTTTATGGACACTCATTTCTTTCATAGTTTGACTCTATGTGGGATCTAAAACTTTCAATGCCTTTAACAGGACTGGCAGAAGACGTCTGGATAGGATAACTGTCCGGCTCCCCTTCCCGAAGACCCAGCGGACACCCGTTTAACAGGGCTGCTGGTTCCGGCCCTTTACGTGGTGCCAGAGAAGAAGGCCAAGAAGAAGGCCACGGGGACCCGAAGGAGTTCCCGGCGCCAGGTGATATCGGACTCATCATCCGATGACTCCGAGGCGGACTCCTCCCCCGAGGAGGAGGAGAAAGAGGCCTCTTCCCCAGCGGGGGGAGAGAAGAAGAGGAAGGCATCCCCAACGGGGGCAGCCGAAGGGTCCAAGAAAGGATGGACCCTTCCTCCGGACTGCTCCGCCAACGCCGACGATGGCGACGAGGAGTGGCCCTCTAGGGCCAAGCCCCTGGCAAGATCGTAAGTGTCCGAATTCCTGGATGATTTATAGTTTCTCTTTTTGCCACGTGGCGTCCTTCTAATGCCGCATTCAACCTGTAGTCCGGCCAAGGATGATCTTCCCGCTTCATCGAGCGGGTTCTTGGCTCCGTCGGATATCGATTCCCTTCCGACCGCCTACACCCCTCGTGACGCTGATGACACCGAGGTGGGATCCCAGGAGGTGACACGCAGGGAGGGGGAGGCTCCGGAGGTGCTACAGGGAAACCTCCCGGACTTCGCACAGGACTCCGCACCGGAACCCGCAGTGGTTCCGGAGTCCGGCAGGCGGCCCCTTCGTAAGAAGGGCAAGACTGTGACACCGGTGGCCGCCGTCCAACCGGAGGCGCCGGATAACTTGTTGGATGCGCTCAACGGCGCTTCCATCGAAGAAGAACACCGCACTGTCATGAGTGCGGTGATTCAGAAGGTTCAGCTCGCCAAGAGCGGGCTGACCGAAGCTTGCAGCAGCCTTCTAACAGGCTTTGAGGTAAGAATTTTAAGACATGTAATATGATACCGCATAGACAGTAGCCCCTGATGCTCGGTTTGGTGTTCGGAAAGAAAAACCGGACTGAGGATCTTACAAAGATATACGCAGGAGTTCTAAAAAATATGTCAATATGGGATTGCAGGTTGCGCTGCTGACCTCTGCCGCACTGACTACGGAGGTCGATGCTTTGAAGCAGAACCTCGAGCGGTCCGATAGAGAGCTCGGCCGTGCCAAGAAGCAGCTCGAGGACAAGGAAGGTGAGTGACACCGTATTGAATTTTTACCTTACAGAAAAGGATTTTGGTTGCAGTAGAAATAACAAGGATAACGTGGGTACTCCAGGGGCCACGAACGAGGCGGCGACCCTGAAGGAGGCCGTGTCCACGGCCGAATGTAATGCGGCCGCGGAACGAGCTGAGCGAGAGAAACAGGAGGCGCGGGTGGCGGAGGTGCAGCAAGAGCTCCAGGCTCTCATGGAAAAGCATGAGAGTTTGGAGCGCGACTCGAAGACTCGAGAGTCCGAGCTTGCATCGGCTCTTGAGAGTGCCAAAGCCGCTAAGGCCGAAGCCCATAAGGCCCTCCAGGAGATTGAGGCGGTGAAGAAAATAGCGGCGGGTAAGGCATTTTTCATGCAAAGCAAGCATGTGAATGTGAATTACCTGTTACTTACCCGAATTCGGAGCTCTCCAGGAGCATTTGCAGATCTGCCTCGTAGCGTGTCCGATGCTGCCGCATTCTACCGGGCCGAGGAGGGGAGCTCGACGGAGAAGGTCTTCTGGTCTTAGTATGCTGAGGCCGGACATCCGGTGCCCATTAGCGACCAGCTGAAGCAGCTGGTCGAGCTCCACAAGGTAGCCGAACAGGCCATGAAGGGCCTCATAGTTCGGCTATGGCCCAAGGAGGCCATGCCTGGGAGCTACTTCGGCCTGGTGCGGCGGCTGGTGGATGCGTGTCCCTGGGTGGAAGTCGTCAACCAGTCCGCCTGCATTGAAGGTGCCCGTCGGGCCCTTGCCCGTGCAAAAGTGCACTGGGGCAGGATGGACGCTGAGAAGCTTCTGACGGACGTGCCGCCGGCGGGCAAGGAGTATCGCACGCCCGAAATGTATTACAACAGTGTCCTGAAGGGAGCCCGCATGATTGCGGATGAGTGCTCCAAGGATGTAATATTTGAGTAAAATCGCATTATGTTATCCTATGCGCTGAAAATTGTGTTCATATGCGCTAAGCAACGCTTATTAATTTAAAATATTGCCTTATGTGCGGCCGTTTATCAAATCTGAGAGATGGCAAGTCATCGGCTTCAGCCCCCATGCCACTAGTGCTGGGGTGTTCGGGATAAACTTGAGCGCTCTTGTTCCCATGTTTGGGTCCATCTAGGGAGGCGCTCAACACAACGAACGAGGCAACCGGACTTATAATGCTTGAACACTCTCACTTAGCCATAGAATTCTATAATTTTAAATTTCGTCGAAGCCCCTAGTGTTTGGAAGACCGAGTTCGGGGCGCAATCCACGCCTGGGCCGGACAAAGCCGGTTCCTCGCTCTAAGCGGCATAAGTCTTTAGGGACTCGAAAAAACCTCTCGAACAGCGACCAGCTCTCGCCTTATCATGACGGTCAGTTTTAGCTTTCTCCACTGAGGCGCTCGCCCAGCTCAACCGGGGCGCAATCGCAGTGGTTCTCCCAGTGCTACCTTAGCCGATAAAACGAACGTAAGGTACCAAAACATGGGAGCCGGGCAAACCCAACTATTGACCCAAGACATGATTCGGAGCCGATGCATATAATGCTATAAGTTCGGGGTGCCGCACTTGTGAAAGCGTTCGGACTTATCACACCATAATGCGGGGAACTTAAGCCCCTGGTGTATTCGGCCGTACCAAAGTGTACGGATGCAACATGTCATAAACGAACATATATAAGAAAGAAATGCGATTATAAGCAAAAAGCGATGCATTGTTTATTCAGAAATACTGCCATGAATGCAGAGCGATACAAATAGTGCGGTAAGCAAGGGATTGGACTATTTTAACATGCCCCCCTCCAGGGGTAGGCTGCGGAATGGTGTATTAAACAGATTTAATGCTCGTAATGGAGACCACCTGAGTGTTCGTCGTAGCCTTTCTCCTTCCCTGGCTGTTGCATCGTGAGTTCGGCAAGTCTACTGTCGGACAAGGCCTCTGGTGAACAGCGTCCTATGGGTAAGAAAAAAAGAAAAAGGAAAAGACCGACATACTTGGGAGCCCCTGGTGTGGTTAAGCCGCACTCTGGGCCTGTCGTGGTCGTGCCCCTCCCCCTATGCCCGTTGTATCTCCAGAGCATAATGATGTACGCGAAGGACTGGTCTTGCAATTATGCAAGGGCTGGGGTTGGGGCCGCATTGCTACGCGTGCTCGGAACGTGCCAGGTGGTCTTGTTGTATGTTACTCCAGGCGCGTTTGGCCGTGTCCGGTCACTTAACGGCCGGACTCGAAAATTGCCTTAAGAGGCTGCTCTGTACTTCTGCCGCAAGAGCCGCTGTGTGCTACTCCGTTCGGAGGGAGCGTTCAGTGTTTCCGTTGACCGTGATGACTCCTCGAGAGCCTGGCATCTTGAGCTTGAGGTATGCGTAATGCGGCACCACGTTGAACTTTGCGAACGCGGTCCGTCCGAGTAGTGCGTGATAGCCACTGCGGAACGGGACTATGTCGAAGATTAACTCCTCACTTCGGAAGTTATCCGGGGATCCGAAGACCACTTCCAGTGTGACTGACCCTATACAATTGGCCTCTACACCTGGTATGACGCCTTTGAAGGTCTTCTTTGTAGGTTTAATCCTTGAGGGGTCTATGCCCATCTTGCACACTGTATCCTGATAAAGCAGGTTCAGGCTGCTGCGGCCGTCCATCAGGACTCTGGTGAGGTAAAATCCATTGATGATTGGGTCTAAAACCAATGCGGTGAATCCGCCATGGCGGATACTGGTGGGGTGATCCCTTCGATCAAAAGTGATCGGGCAAGAGGACCATGAATTGAACTTCGGGGCGACTGGCTCCATCACATATACATCCCTAAGTGCACGCTTCCGCTCCCTCTTGGGTATGTGGGTTGCATATATCATGTTTACCGTCCGTACTTGTGGCGGGAAACCGTTCTGTGCTCTACTGTTCGGCGGCCGGGTCTCTTCCTCGTCATCGCTATGCAGCCCCTTGTCATTGTTTTCGGCAATTAACTTGCCTACCTGCTTAAATACCCAACAATCCCTGTTGGTGTGATTAGCTGGCTTTTCAGGGGTGCCATGTATCTGGCAAGAGCGGTCGAGTATTCGGTCCAAATTGGACGGACCCGGAGTAGTTCTTTTGAATGGCTTTTTCCGCTGACCGGTTTTAGAGCCTCTGAATCCGGCGTTGATTGCCGTATCCTCAGTGTTATTGCTGCTAACGCAGCGTTTGTTTTTGTTTGACGCGACGTGCCATTGCGGTCCTTGGTATCTGGACTGCCAGAATTTTTGCTGAGGTTGTTACTGCGGGCTAGCCAGCTGTCCTCCCCCGCACAGAAGCGGGTCATGAGTGATTTGAGGATTGCCATGGATTTCGGCTTTTCCTGTCCTAGGTGCTGAGCCAGCCACTCGTCGCAGATGTTATGCTTGAAGGCTGCGAGGGCCTCTGCATCCGGACAGTCGACGATTTGATTTTTCTTTGTTAAGAACCGTGTCCAGAACTGTCTGGCCGATTCGTCTAGCTGCTGAATTATGTGGCTTAGGTGGTCGCACATATGTGCCCTGGAAGTTGTCAAGGAATGCGGCTTCCAGGTCCTCCCAACACCCAATTGACTCTGCTGGCAAGCTGTTAAGCCAATGCCGAGCTGGTCCTTTAAGCTTGAGTGGGAGATATTTGATGGCGTGAAGATCTTCATCGTGGGCCATGTGGATATGGAGGAGATAGTCTTCGATCCAAACCGCGGGGTCTGTTGTGCCATCGTAGGATTCAATGTTCACGGGTTTAAACCCTTCAGGGATTTGATGATCCATTACTTCATCTGTGAAGCATAGTGGGTGTGCGGCGCCTCTGTATTGGGCAATATCACGACGTAGCTCGAGCGAGCTTTGTCTACTGTGTTCGGCCCGGCCAGAGTTGCTATATCCTACTCGATGGTAGTCGTCTCGCATCGTGGGGCGCCCACGTGATCCGTAGATCGATCTTGAGTGTCTTGCCTGGTCCTCCAATATCTCTTGCAAGTCCGGCGCATTCCCCCGTGGCTTCGTACTTTTCGAGCGGTGCCGGGGTAGGGTCCTGATGGGCGGCCTAGAGGCCTCTCTATCGCGGCCACGAGGTGGTCGGTCTGCCGTATTGTGTGCTGGTGATGAAGGTTTATATGCCTCCTCCTCTAATCAGGGGAGCAACTTGCGTTTTGGGTAGCTTTTGGGGGGGGCGTTCGAGTTCATACTCTTCGGCCGCGAGGACTTCGATCCATCTGTCGGCTAGCAGGTCTTGATCATCTCAGAGCTGTTGCTACTTTTTCTTTAGGCTGTTTGCCGTGGCCATAAGCCTGCGTTTAAAACGCTCTTGTTCGACGGGATACTCGGGCACGAGGAATTCATCGTCGTTGAGGCTTGCCTCGTCTCCGGAGGGAGGCATGTGATTATCATCCTCTACTTCTTCGTCTGCCGCTCTCTCGTGAGGGCTGGCTTCTCCGTCCTCCTGTGCTGAATCTTGCGGGAGGGGGTTATCTTCGGCACACTCTGGGGTGTTATTATCTCCGGTGCCGGAATCTCCATTCTTGCTGTGGCGGGATTTAGAGCGGCGCCGCTGACGCCGACTCTTGGGTTGTTTCTTAGAGGAATCTGCCTCCGCTGCTTCTTCGCCATTCCCATCCTTTGGGATGTCCACCATGTATATGTCGTATGACGAGGTGGTCTTCTAGTGCCCCGTAGGCGCTGGTTCTTGGTCGTCTCCGGCATCGTCGTCCATACCGTCAATGTCTTTGGAGTCGTAGTCTAGCATGTCGGTTAGATCGTCGACAGTGGCTACAAAGTGGGTGGTGGGTGGGTTTTGAATTTCTTCGTCGTCCGCATCCCAACCGTCCTAGCCGCAATCCGGCCAGGGCTATCCTGATAACGAGAGACACTTTAGCGAATTCAGGATGTCGCCAAAGGGTGAGTGCTGAAAGATGTCCGCGGCGGTGAACTCCATGATCGGCGCCCAACCGGACTCGATTGGCAGGGGCGCAGGAGGTTCGGAGTCCGGCGAGGAGTTCGGCACCTAGGAGTCACGAGCTTTACAAGGGACAAGGTCAGTATTCGGCTCCATCGCGGTAGAAGTTGCAGCCCCCGAGGAGGCGTCTAGCCACCCGTCCTCGATCTGCGGGGTCGGCTCTGAACTAAGGGTCAGAGCGGACTCATGTGCGGCCTCCAGGGCACTGTCCGGTAGCAGAGCTAAGTCATGCCCATCGTGACAGTGCGGCACGCTCGGCTGTGGCTCGAATCCGTCGAAGATTAGGTCTCCGCGGATGTCTGCCGTGAAGTTTAGGCTTCCAAATCTGACCTGATGGCCAGGGGCGTAGCTTTCGATCTGCTCCAGATGGCCAACCGAATTGGCCCGCAGTGCAAATCCGCCGAACACGAAGATCTGTCCGGGGAGAATCACCCTGGACTGCGTTGTTGCTGATGATTGAAGGAGCCATCAAGCCTATCGGTGACGACACAGAGGAACTCTCAATGAAAGCACCAATGTCGGTGTCAAAACCGGCGGATCTCGGGTAGGGGGGTCCCGAACTGTGCGTCTAGGCGGATGGTAACAGGAGAAGGGATATGATGTTTTTACCCAGGTTCGGGCCCTCTCGATGGAGGTAAAACCCTACTCCTGCTTGATTAATATTGATGATATGGGTAGTACAAGAGTAGATCTACCACGAGATCAAGGAGGCTAAACCCTAGAAGCTAGCCTATGGTATGATTGTTGTAATGGTTGTTCGTCCTGCGGACTAAAACCCTCCGGTTTATATAGACATCGGAGAGGGCTAGGGTTACACAGAGTCGATTACAATGGTAGGAGATCTACATATCCGTATTGCCAAGCTTGCCTTCCACACCAAGGAAAGTCCCATCCAGACACGGGACGAAGTCTTCAATCTTGTATCTTCATAGTCTTGGAGTCCGGCCGATGATGATAGTCCGGCTATCCGGACACCCCCTAGTCCAGGACTCCCTCACTCGTGGAGGGGACATTTTGAAGACTCCAACATTTCATTGAAGGCCTTTGCATATTCCTCCATCTCCTCGTCCGAATCCCGAGCATCATCATAGTCTTGCACCATGTTTTCCATCCCGGTACCATGCTCGTCGGTGCGACGACGATCCACCTCAGCTCGGTCACGTTGGGCAGACTCGCCATGAAATGTCCACAGCGTATAATCGGGCGTAAAACCATTCTTCTGCAGGTGTTTACCCATTTTAGCCTCTGTCCTCTTTTCATAATTGCCGCATCGGAAACAGGGGCACCAAGTTTTCCTCTAGCCATTTGCAAATGCGGCTTGCACAAACCCCTTGGTTTTTGTGAACCATTGAGCGCTCCATTTGTTCTGACCAGTGTGACCGGTATACATCCACGCACGATCACTCATCTTGACTTTCAAAGCTACTGGACACACAACAATTATATATATAATTCACCATGTATATATTCATCAGTTGATCTACTTTGTCAATTTTATTACGTCCATGCAACCTACACTCTAATAGGTAATGATAGGTCCTAATCCCACCCGAGTATGTGTAGATTGGGTTCATTTTCCCATGCTATGCTCCGGATCCAACGCAAAATTTCGGCAGCACCTCCCCGCTGTTCTCCTGATACACGTCTCTGCAATAAAAGTGAGGATGTGTACCCGGAGAACAACAGGGGAGGCACTGACGAGATTTATGCGTCGGATCCGGAGCAAAGCATATGGGAAAACGAACCCAATCTACACATACTCGGGCTGTCCATGGATAGCGTTGGACAATTCGAAACAATCAAGGTTATAAATATGCAAATGCATGCATATTTATAGCTATGACGCTTTCGAACAGGAGACACATGTTGGTTATGCATACTGATGATTCAAGACACATATATAGCTAGCTATCAAATAATTAATGGGGGAGGAGGACATGTCATTTTTGCTCACCCACGAACGAAGGGGCACAGCTCATCAAACGCACGGCGAGGTCGTCGAATACCAAACCTCGTAGCGATGAAACAACTGCACATTTAAAACTACCCGATCAACACAATTATATATGATGTTATTCATAACAAGATCAAAAAATATATGACCTAACTAATAATTCACAAATATATGACCCCCTCGGCCTTTGGATCGGGGTCGGGGTCGGGGTGTCGGGGTCGGGGTCGGGGTCTCGGGGTCGGGGCGCCGTGTCGGGTCGGGTTTTTTTCCTTTTCTTCTTCTTCCTCTTCTTCCTTTTCTTCCTTTTTTTCCTTCTTCTTCTTCTTCTTCTTCTTCTTCTTCTTCCTTTCCTTTTTCCTCTTCTTCT